>NC_044386.1:92300009-92545009 GCF_006542625.1 Nomascus leucogenys
GACATTATTGATAGGTTGACCTCAAAAGTTTTGTCAGCTTGTTTTATATTGGAAGTATATCTCATAGAAATAATATTTGCCTTTATGGCTTATTTTATTTCGTCCCTTTTTTTTTATCAGGGAGGGTATATCTTGTGAATGTAGGCAAATTTATATTTTGGTTCTGATTGTTACCTTTATACCAATTCTAAAACTTTTACTCCTAATCTCCTGTTTTTCATGCTCTTGTCTACTGATCCCCCTTTCCCCCTGAGTGATATTGAAGTTACCTAGTAACTCCCTCTTTCTCCATGTCTTCTCCAAATCTAATTTGCAATAATATCCTTATACTCCCCATTAAAACTACAAGGAAGATTTTCTTTTTTAAAATTGATATATGTAATTATATATATTTTGGGGATATATGTGATACTTTGATACATGTATGCAATGTGTAATGATCAAATCAGGACAATTAGGGTATTCATCACCTCAAACATTTGTCTGTTCTTTTTGTGTTGAGGACATTACGATTCTTTTCTTCTGGCTATTTTCAAATATATGATAAATTGTTATTAACTGTAATTTCCCTGCTGTACTCTACAAGGAAGTTTTCAAGCTTATTGAACTTCTTATGTACTTTCTCCATTCTTCTCCCATTTTTGATAATTGTGCTCTATTTATATTGTCAAGACATAAAGCCGTTCGTACTATTCTTTCTTGCTAAGAACCATCATTTAGTCTTAATTCTACAGGAAACCGTGTCTTTCATGCTTATCAGCAGTCTTTGTGCTGATACTTCTCCAGTCATTTTGGTCTTTTGAAGTACATTCGCTAGTGGATTCCTCAGGAAGGATTCATAAGAACAACATTCCCTGAGTTTTTTGCATTTTCATAACAGTGTGTCTGCCTTTATATTTGAAGATCAGTTTTGTTTGCTATAAAATCCTTTCTTCATAGTTTATTTCCTTGAGTATTTTAAAGATACTGCTTCATGGTCCTCTAGCAAAAAGGGTTGTGTCCAAAGTCTAATGGCAATCTAATTTTCTTTCTCTTATAAATGACTTGGTCTTTTTCCAATGTCTTTTAAGATTTTTTTTCTTTTACTTTGAAGTCAGTAGTTTCACTAGAATATTGGCTGTTTTAGGTTGATTTTCCCAGATACAAAATACACCTTTCATTATAGTTTCAAGTCTGTTTTATTTCAGGAAAGTTTTCTTACTTTAAATATGTTTGTATTTGTTTTATTCTATTGGTTTGATTTTCATCTTCAGGATTTTTATTCCACATATATTGGGTCTTCCTCATTTGTCTTTGATTTTAAACCTTTTCTTCTTTATAGCTGGTGTTCATTCATATTTGGGTTCTGTGGTCGTCTGAAATATGGCTAGAAAGAGGCATGAGGAAACATTCTAAGGTGACAAAATTGTTCTATATCTTGACTGCCAGTAGTTACAAACTTGTATATAACTACCAAAAGTGATCAAACTACACAATTATAATGGATTTGTTTTATTGTATGCAAATTATACTTTAATAAAACTGAGAAAAATAGACAAAAATTCTTTGACACTCCTCCACCAAGAAGTGGAGTCTGTGTTTCCTCCCTTTAAATCTGGGTGGGCCTGTGACTGCTTTGACTAATAGACTACAGTGCAAATGATGCTATGAGACTTCCAAGGCTAGGTCATGAAGGACTAAGTTGGTCTGCCTTGGTCTTTGGAACACTTACTCTTAGAAATTTGAGTCACCATGTATAAAGCCCAACTACCTCAAGAATGTCATGCTGGAGGGGCCACCTGTCGGCACTCCAATGGCCAGTCCTAGCTGAACCTCTGCTCCAGCCATCCTAGCCCAAGTGCCAGATAGGTAATTAAAGAAGCCATCTTGGAAGTAGATCTAAATCTAATCCCAGCTGTCTTAGCCCCTGGCCATTCAAGTCGTCCCAATTAAGCCTAGAATCCATGAGTATGATACAATTGCTGTTGGTCCATTCCACTAAATTCTGGGGTGATGAATTATGTAGCAGTAGACAATTAGGACATGTCCCTTCCATTTTAGTCTTCATTTATGAAACTGTTTTTTATTTTTCTTTCCTGAGTTGTCATTTCTCTTTTCAAATCTTCCTGTTCTCAAATTACTTCCTTTCTAAATTTTCCTAATCTGATTACACTATTATTTCATACACTTATTTTTCTTAATTTTAGTTCATTTAATGTATTATTAGGTTACAAGTTTTACCAGTTTTATAAGCACATGTTTCTAACATGACTTCGTTATCTGTCACGACATTCTATCCCTTGTTTTCCTTTCTCTTATAGTGACTTTGTATGGAATTTGCTCATGATCATTTTCTGTTGCTCATCTCTTTCATTTTTAGGTATTTTGTTTCTGTTTCATTTTAAAAATTTGTATATGTTTAGGGCGTACAAGTGCAGATTTCTTACCTGCATCTTTTGTACAGTGATGAAGTCTGGGCTTTTAGTGTACCCATCACCCAAATAGTGAACACTGTATCCAATAGGTAACTTTTCAACCCTCACACCCCTTCCACTCTCCCACCTTTGTAGTCTCCAGTGTCTGTTACTTTACTCTGTATGCCCATGTGTATCCATTGTTTAGCCTTCACTTTATAAGTGAGAACATGTGGTATTTGACTTTCTGTTTTTGAGTTATTTCTTTAATTAATTCATTTATTTATTTTAGTTCCAGGGTACATGTGCAAGGTGTGCAGGTTTGTTACATAGGTAAACGTGTGCCATGGCGATTTGCTGCACCTGTCAACCCATCACCTAGATATTAAGCCCTGCATCTGAGTTATTTCACTTACGATAATGGCCTCCAGTTCCACTCATGTTGCTACAAAAGATATAATTTTATTCTTTTTTATGGCTGAGTAGTATTCCATGGAACAAATACACACACACACACACACACACACACACACACACACACACACACACATACACAAACCACATTTTCTTTATCCAGTCTTCTGTTGATGGACACTTAGGTTGATTATCTTTGCTATTGTGAATAGTGCTGCAATAAACGTATGAGTGCAGGTATCTTTTTTCATATAATGATTTATTTTCCTTTGGGTAGATACCCAGTAGTGGGATTGCCAGAGCAAATGGTAGTTTTATTTTAGTTCTTTCGGAAATCTGCATAGTTTTCCATAAAGGTTTTTACTAATTTACATTCCCACCAACAGTGTATAAGTGTTCCCCTTCTCTGCATCCTCACCAACATCCGTTGTATTTTAACTTTTTAATAATAGCCATTCTGACTGGTATAAGATGGTATCTCATTGTGGTTTTGATTTTTACCTCTATGATGATTAGTGATGTTCAGCATTTTTTCATATGTTTCCTGGCTGCTTGGATGCCTTCTTTTGAAAAATATTCATGCCCTTTGCCCACTTTTTAATGGGGTTGTTTTTTCTTGTTGAATTGTTTGAGTTTGTTGTAGATTCTGGATTAGCCCTTTGTTGCATGCATAGTTTGCAAATATTTTTTCCCATTCTGTAGGTTGTCTTGTTTACTGTATTGATTGTTTCTTTTGCAGTGCAAAACTTTTTAGTTTAATTAAGTCCCATTTGTCTATTTCTGTTATTGTTGCATTTGCTTTTGAGGGCTTGGTCCTAAATTCTTTGCCTAGGCCAATGTCCACAAGGGTTTTTTTCTGGGTTTTCTTCTAGGATTCCTATAGTTTCTGGTCTTACATTTAGGCCTTTACTATATCTTGAGTTAATTATTGTATATGGCGAGAGGTATGGGTCTAGTTTCATTCTTCTGCATATGGGATATCTAGTTTTCCCAGCACCATTTATTGAACAGGGTGTCATTTCCCCAGTATACATTGACTTGTTGAGGATCAGTTGGTTGTAGGTATGTGGCTTCATTTCTAGGTTATATTCTGTTCCATTGATCCATGTCTCTATTTTTATACCAGTACCATGCTGTTTTAGTCACGATAGACTTGTGGTAAAATTTGAAGTCAGGTAATGTGATGCTTCCAGCTTTGTTCTTTTTTCTTAGAATTGCTTCAGCAACCATTTAGGCTCCTTTTTGGTTCCATGTGAATTCTAGGACTATCTTTTCTAATTTTGTAAAAATTGACGCTGGTAATTGGATAGCGATTATGTCGAATCTGTAGATTGCTTTAAGTAGTATGATTATTTTAACAATATTGATTCTTCTAATTCACTACTGTGGGATGTATTTCCACTTGTTTATGTCATCTATGATTTCTTTCATAAGTGTTTTATAGTTCTCTCTGTAGAGATCTTTCACTCTTTTTGTTAAATATATTCCTAGGTATTTACTTTTTTTGTAGCTATTGTAAATGGGATTGCCTTCTTTTTTCAGTCATCGGCTAGATAGTTACTGGTGTATACAAATGCTATTGATTTCTATATGTTAATTTTGCATTCTGAAACTCCTGAATTAATTAATCAAATGTAAGAATTTTTTGGTGGACTCTTTAGGGTGTTCCAGATATAAGATCATATCATAAGCAAATAGGAATAATTTGACTTCCTGTTTTCAAATTTGGATGCCTTTTATTTCTTTCTCTTGCTTGATTTCTCTGGTGAGGACTTCTAGTATTATGTTGAATAAGAGCAGTGAAAGTGGGCATCCTTGTCTATTTCCAGGTCTTAGAGGCAATGCTTTTAACTTTTCCCTGTTAAGTATGATATTGGCTGCGGGTTTGTCATGTATGGTCTTATGTTTAAGCATACTTATTCCTAAGCATATTATTCCTTCTAAGGAATAGAACATATTCCTTCTATGCCTAGTTTGTTGAGGACTTTTAGCACGATGGGATGCTGAAGTTTATCAAAGCCTTTTCTGTGTCTATTGAGATGATCACATGGTTTTGTCCTTAACTCTGTTTATGTGATGTATCACATTTATTGATTTGCATATGTTGAAACATCCTTGCATCCCTGGGATGAATCTCACCTGATCATGGTGTATTATCTTTTTGATGTGCTATTGGATTCAATTTGCTAGTGTTTTGTTGAGGATTTTTGTGTCTATGTTCATCAGGGATATCAGTCTGTAGTTTTCTTTTTTTGTTGTGTCCTTTTCTGATTTTGGTATCAGGGTGATATTGGCCTTGTAGAATGAATTAGGGAGAATTCCCTCCTCCTCGATTTTATGAAATAGTTTCAGAAGGATTTGTGTTAGTTCTTCTTTGTATGTTTGGTAGGAATCAGCTGTGAATCCATCTAATCATGGGCTTTTTTGGGAGGGGGAGTTTTTTTTTTATTACTAATCCAATCTCACCACTCATTATTGGTCTGTTAAGTTCTATTTCTTCCTGGTTCAATCTCAGGAGGTTGTATGTTTCCAGGAATTTATCCATATCTTCCAGATTTTCTTCTTTCTGAGTGTATAGTTGTTTATAACAGTCTCAGATGCTTTTTTTTGATTCTGTGGTATCAGTTGTAATGTCTCCTTTTTCATTTCTGATAGTGTTTACTTGGATCTTCTTTCTTCTGTTCTTGGTTAGTCTAGCTAGTGGTTTATCAATTTTGTTCATCTTTTCAAAGAACCAATTTTTAATTTTGTTTATCCTTTGTATTTTGCTTTCTATTTTATTTAGTTCTGCTCTAATCTTTGTTGTTTCTTTTCTTCTGCTACCTTTCTTTGTTCTTCTTTTTCTAGTTCCTTAAGATACGATATTAGGTTATTAATCTGTGACCTTTTAGTTCTTTGATGTAGGCATTTAATGCTGTAAACCTCCCTCCTAGCACTGCTTCTGCTGTATCCCATAGGTTTTGGTATGTTGTGTTTTCACTTTCGTTTGTTTCTAGATTTTTAAAAAAATTTGTCTCAATTTCCTCATTTTTAATGAGAGAATTTTTTGGTACTTTCAGGGGAAAAAGGTAGGCTGGTATAACCTTCCTAGATTTGCTATCCTGGATGTTCACTTTCACAAGTAATTTTCTTTTTTTTTTTTTTTTTTTTTTGAGATGGAGTCTCACTCTATCACCCAGGCTGGAGTGCAGTGGCGCCATCTCAGGTCACTGCAACATTCGCCTCCCAGGTTCAAGCAGTTCTCCTGTCTCAGCCTCCTGAGTGGCTGGGACTGCAGAAGCACACCACCATGCCTGGCTAATTTTTGTATTTTTAGTGGAGACAGGGTTTCACTATATTGGTCAGGCTGGCCTCGAACTCCTGACCTCAGGTAATCCACCTGCCTTGGCCTCCCAAAGTGCTGGGATTACAGGTGTGAGTCACCGCACCCAGCCCACAAAGTGATTTTTTAAAAAATATGGCCAAATATTTTCTAAGCTGAGTCCACATTGCTCTTATCTCTCATTTTTTTCTCTCTCCTCTTTCTCCTCCCCCAACCCCGTGATGCTTCATTTAAATTCTGTTCCCAGTGAGTACTTTTCAGTGCAGTTTATCCTGGAACAAAATTTGATGCATTAGTTTAAAAAACTCAGAGAGCCCAGAGTGTTCCAACACTTTCCACCTTCCAGAGATCCCTTGGCGCTCACATGCAAATTGGATCCTATGAAACTTCCTCCAACTTTTGGTTGATGTTCTCAGATTGAGCCACCGAGATTTCCAAGGCAATTTGTGGGTTGGCTTTCAGGGATACTAGAGTCCTTTTCTCCCCTTTCCTCCCACACAATTTCCAAAATCACATGGTTCTTGCAGTTGTCAGTAGCTTATACCCATCTACTAACATTTTGGAGTTGTTGCCATACCTTGTCACCTACTTATGTTGTAGATCAGTGGTTCTCAGACTTTAGAATCAGCATCACAAGAATTGCCCACATGAAAGCTTGCACACAAATGTTTATAGAGGCATTATTCGTAATAGCCAAAAAGTGGCAACAACCCGAATGCCCACGAATGGATGAATGGATAAACAAAATGTAGCATATACATACAATGGGATATTATGCAGCCTTAAAAAGGAATGAAATTCTGACCCATGCTATAATATGGATGAACCTTGAAAACATTATGCTAAGTGTAATAAGCTAAACACAAAAGAACAACTATTATATGACCCATTTATATGAAAAGTCCAGAATAGACAAATCTATAGAGACAGAAAGTAGATTAGTGATTACCTAGGGCTGAGGGTGTGGTTGTGGGGAGTAGAATGGGGAGTCATTGCTGTTGGGCATGGGGTTTCTTTATAGGGGTGATGAAAATGACCTAAATTGATTGTGGTGATGGTTGCACAACTCTGTGGATATACTAAATGCCATTCCATTGTATAGTATGTGAATTATACACCTCAATAGAGCTGATTTTATAAAAGCAGCTATATTGTCACAACTACCATCTTCCCAGAATCTCCTTATTCTAAAAAATATTAATTATTCACAAATGTTGATACTTCCATTCATTGTAACAAGTCTTGTGTAAAATGCCTTGCAAACAGTCACACATGGCAGTGTATCAAGGGCACCGTGATTGAAAGCTGGTGGCTGAGTGCACCCTGAGGAAGGCTTTGTGGCTCCCGACTGTTGCTCCCAGTACATGCTGTGGTGACACAGAGTAGGATTTGCCATGAAAAAGCCATGCTTTTGGCCTCAGGACAAAGCCTCTCAGCCCTGGGAATCCCGGCCCCTCCCTGGCCCTCAGTGCAGCCCACACCCAGTTGCCTCTGCCATGAAAGGAAGCGGACACCTTCCTCGCTGGCTATTCTTTTCCCACTGGCAGACTCCCTCCCAGCCCTGGTTCCAAGGGCTGTCAGGGTCACCCTCCCTCTCCTCAAATCCCCTACCCCCTGCCCCATCAGGACTCATTCTGCTTTCCATCTTGTCAGACAACAAAGACACTGGAGGAATTTATTTATACCTCCAGCCAGCTAATAAGACAATTCAATGAAAAGCAGCCCCTGCTTGCTGGAGCCTCCTCGGGCCTTTGATTGCCTCTTCTGTGTCCCAATTCCCAGCATTTATTCTACATATAAATTTTCCACGGTGAATAGACACCATTCTTCTCGGAATACCATTTGTTCCCTCGGCTATTTTATTTCCATCTCTTGTTTTGCTTTTTATTATTACTGTTAAACTGTAATTAATTCTTCTCCTATCAGCTTCTCTTTAGTGAACTAAGCCTAATGCAGCATGAAGTGTCTTCACTCACCCCCAACTATACACCTATTCTTGAAAATAATGAAGCCTCTGACATTGCAAAGGCCCACGAGCTGCTAAATCTTTCCTTCTGTGGAATGGGAGTGGGGAGGGATGGAGGGAGGGAGAGAGGAAAGTTGGGCAGGCAAAATGATTTCATAACCAGGTGACTGTGGCTTTCAATTTAGCTGAGATAGTTCTGATTTTATTTAGCAGACAGACAGTTGAAAGGTTAAGGAAGTCATGGAGGAAGTGTGAGAGAAAAGCTCAAATGCACTTTAAAATGTGGCCCCTGTCCTGCTGCTCAAATTTGGAACCATTGTCTTTCCTCCCATCTAAAAGGATATTTGCTGCATTACATTCCCTCTAAGTTTTCACAGCATCCCCTCAAGGTCAGCCTCTTTGAAAGGTATACCAGCACCATGGACAATTCTGTGATGGTGTCTGTAGTGGGTTGAATGGGGGTCCCTAGATATGTCCACATCCTGATCCCTGGAACCTGCGAATGTTACCCTCTTTAGAAAAAGCATCTTTGCAGATATGATTAAGTTTAGCATCTTGAGATGAGAAGGTTCTGCATTATCCAGAACCAGTCCAATGACAAGTATCCTTTTAACAGACATAGAGAAGAGTGACAGAAGAGTAGCAGGTGATGAGAAGGCAGAGATTGGAGTGACGGGGCTACAAGCCAAGGAACACCAAAGATTGCTCGGAAACCACCAGAAGCTACAAGAGGCCAGGAATGGACTCTCTCCTGGAGCCTCCAGAGGGAGCGTGGCCCTGATGACACCTTGATTCAGATTTCGGGCCTCCAGAACTATGAGAGAATACACTTTTTTAAGCCACCAAGTTTGTGATCATTTGTTATAAGCAGCCACAGGAAGCTAATACTGCATCCCTAGTTTGCCAGCTCATCATGAGCAGAAAACACAAAAGAGAAAAGACTGGATAATACCAAGTCACAAAACTTTCACATGCCAAGCTGTTGCCTTCAGATGGTAGAAGTCTGGGTTGTCAGATCAGATGAGGCTGCCCACATAACTCAAGCCGAAAGCATGAATTGGATGCAGGAAATGAATTCCTACAACCCAGACCTTGCCAGAACTGGCTGGCCACAGCTTTGCTTTCTGAAATATGGCTTTTCTTATGTAAAGAGGATGTGGCATACAGTTGGCTCAGCTGTGACTTTTAATTTACATTTACAATTCTTTTATGCAAAAGATTTCTAAGCTCAGGTATCTATGTTTCTTTCTTCCTCCCAAATTTTCTCTATTTCTTTTTCTTTTAATAGCTAGAAGAACACGTTTATGAGTAGTTATAGAAATGTCCCGGAGTCATGGGTCTGCATGAGATCTGAGACATCATGTGATTTGTCTCAGAAAGTGGCATGTCCCCGCAGGCCAAGTCACTAGATGGGTTTTCCATTCAAATGTTTTTAATATTTTACTCCTTCTCATCATTTGATAATTCCTTATTGGCTCCCATTTTTCTTTCTCCGTTTGTCCCAGAAACTTCTGCTCATTCTCCCTGTAAATGTCTCCTTATTTCGTTTTTCTTCTATTGCCAACCTCTTATATAATATACAATATAGTTCCTTGTCATGTCCCTAGGATTTCATGCGGGCTAGCATGGATCCAAGCTTTTCACCTCTCAGTAGAAATAATGCCTAATGGTGCACACAGTGGAGCCTCATAAACTGTGTTGTCTAAAGGCTGAGTTTCCAGATGTTCTAGCCATATAGAGTACCCCTCTGTTATACTTTGATTTTATCCTGTGGGAAAATGTTTGAAAACTTACACTTAAATTGATTCTATCTCTATTATTTTTAAATAACATTTTCTTGTAGCTTACAGGGTACATTTCTACCCTAAACGACATGTTTGTTTGACTTGCGTGCTATAGTTCTGTATGTGTTTACATCTGTTTGTGTGAGCATGTGCAAGTTCGTGTGTGTTTGCATGCAAAATCCCTCTGGTAACAGAAAGTTTATTTTCCCTCTTCCCATAACTGAAAGTCCACTGAATGAATTTAACTTAAATTACCTCTCTTGACCTAAATAAATACAATATCAACAAGATAAATTATGACCTAAAATGTTATTTCTTATTTTTAAAAAGTGAAAAGGTGAACAGTTTGCTGTTCGAATCACAGCTCTGACTCTTGGCAACACCCTAAATATCATGTTCCACCTCAGTTCTGTAGCCCAAACACAGCAGCAGTGAGGCCCTGCTTCTGCACTGATGAAAAGTTTTCATTTCTGGAAGGGCATACTGTAAACCGAGGCCCACAGCCACGAAACAAGAGTTGGTGTGGAATTTACAAAGCTCTAAGGGGCAATCTCCATCCATTTGTGGTGATTAATATCTCCTTCCTTGGCTTGAATGCCAGCCTTCAATTAGAAACAGAAACGGAACCTTCCTTTTTACAGAGCAGAACCCGAAGACAGCCCCTGGAAGGGGATTTCCCCTGGAAAGGAAGGCCCAGTAAAATCCAAGGAGGAGAAGAGCTGAAATTCCCCTCCATTAGCAGAGGGTGTCTGCATTCCTGGGGTACTTCCTGTGTCTTCCAGGCTGCCCTGCTGGGCACCTTATACCATGGCAGGGAGTGACGTCAAAAAGGTTATGTTCTCATGGGACCTTGAGAAAGGAAAAAGGCTGAGTGGATTTCTTTAGTTATTTTGGTGACTTTCTATTTTTCAAGAATGTCTAAGAATCTGAGGGAAAATCTCAAGGTTTCCCTCCACCCCCAATCTCTTCCTTCCATTGAATTTGGGAACTCACCTATTAGGCCAACCCCATTTGGGATTCTTCTGCTTCCAGTCGGGGCTGAGACTGATATCACCAATGCCACTGCCAGTCAGGTGGAGAATGGGATTATTGTGAATACCAGATTTCAAAATTTGATAAAATTTTTATGGGTATGTGAAGAATAATACAAATTCTGACTCATCATAATGGCCTATCCTTCTCTTCCCAGCTCTTTCCTCCCTTTGGTTGTGTGTACTGGGAGCTCTGGCAGATGAGATTGCTCTTTAAAAAGACCCTTGTGGGTGGTCCTGGTCAGGATACTCCCAGAACTCTCTGGTGAAGGTTGATTTCCACATTCAGGTATGGAGTGGGCATTAATTACTTGCCCCCTCTACTCCACATTCATTCCCCACCACCTTCTCACCCACAGAGTACACATCAGGCACTGGGGTTGCAAGAGGGAATAAGACAACCCTCCGCCCTCATGGGGATTGTCTCCCGGTTAGGAAGACACACTGACCACATCAATCAATCACTTTAGATGGTTCTAAGTAACATGAAAAAAAAAAGTTAATGTAATATTGGATAGATAGAAGATGGGTAACTATTTTTTAGAGTGATTAGGAAAGGTCTGAGAAAGTGATTTTTGGGCCGGGATCCCCATGATGACATGTATATAACCTCAAGGTAACGTACAGCCAGTCTTGAGAGGTCATCAGTCAGGCATAAAGCAAGGGAGTGGTCAGGAGTCTGGGTCTGCTGCCAGGAAGCCAAGTAGAAGAGGAAGACCAAGCAGCATGGTTTTCACCCTTCATCCCTGCTACCCCCAGGTCCCTCAGCTGTAGTCTGATGCCACTGACACGTTGCAGGTTACCCAACACCATGCTCTGGAATGAGGTCTGAGCTGGGCATCAGGGCCCTCAACCCTGACATCCGGGGGTTCTATCAGCTGTGTATGCTTCTCTGGGCCCTATCCCCTGTAGCCCTCACAGAAAGAGCAGCACTGCTGACCACGCAGGGCCGTGGCTCTGAGCCACAGTTCCCTACCCTCTTACTACAGTCCAGCAAGGGGGGAAGGCAAAACCTGGCCAATTGACAGTCATAATGCAGTGTGAAGAGCTCAGGGACAGATGAAACAAGGGCCCAGCAGAAACCCAAGCCCAGAAGGGAGGGGTGGCAAGGCTGCGCAGGAGGCTGCCAGGGGAGCTGGCTCACTCTTGCTCACTGCCAGCCTACCTCAGACTTGACCCTTTGTAGCACTTTGCAGCAATCGTCTTGGCTCTACTTGACAATTACTCTGGTTCAGCAATAGATTAGGCCACCGTGTGTGAGTACACCTGCAAATTTGGCCTGTTCTGGTTGTCTCCACCCTCTTGGAGCTGCACTCTCTGCAGTAATCTTGCTGGGTGTTTCCTAAGCACAATGGAGACAGCTGGGTAGGCCTCCCCGTGTCTAGAACAAACCCAGGCCTCTCAGCCAAGTCCAGTCACCCCCTGGGCTCCTGCTCCTCTTCCCTACCCATTGTCCTGCCAACTTTCACACCAGCAGTAAACCTAGCCCACAGCACTGGAACTCAGCGGACCCTGAGAAAACATTCCCAAAGTAGCCATTCCACGGCTGGGCGGAAGGACCTAGGATGGCTTAGTCCTGTAGGCTACAGGAACTCAAACTGTCCACTTGAATATTTGTGCTGACCACGGGGCCTGATCACGAAGAGAAACTTCATGGCCAGGGGTGGACAGACCCCTCTCAGGAGCTGCCATCTCAGAGGGAAGTTTGGAGCTGCAGACCAGGGACTGTTAGCATTTGTCCATACTGGGAACTGGGGTCTCCAGAGCAAGCAACAATGAAATCCTTAAATCCAAAGGGCTCATGGGCTTGTTTTGAGGATCAGTGAAGAAGGAGGAAGCAGAGCATTCTGTACTTCACTCCAGAGCTAGGCCAGAGTGGGTGGGGGAGGAGTGGAGGAGGCAAGGCAGGAGTCCTGGAACCTGTGGAAGAGGAAGGATGCTGGGGCCAAGCATAGAAAGCCAGGGTGGGGGAAGTGGGTCCTGACACCTGCTCTTACTTGCCTCATTTTAGTCCTAGCCGCTGGCTAAGAGGTGACATCTATCTGCACAATGGTTCAAGGCATTTTTTTTTTTTTTTGAGACGGAGTCTCGCTCTGTCGCCCAGGCTGGAGTGCAGTGGCGCGATCTCGGCTCACTGCAAGCTCCGCCTCCAGGGTTCACGCCATTCTCCTGCCTCAGCCTCCCGAGTAGCTGGGACTACAGGCGTCCGCCACCACGCCCGGGCTAATTTTTTTGTATTTTAAGTAGAGACGGGGTTTCACCTTGTTAGCCAGGATGGTCTTGATTTCCTGACCTCGTGATCTGCCCGCCTCGGCCTCCCAAAGTGCTGGGATTACAGGCGTGAGCCACCGCGCCCGGCGGTTCAAGGCATTTAAGGAGCACCATTTAACCATTGCCTATCAGTGGCCTTGTCAGCGGCGCCCTAACTGAGCGTTGCTGTTTCCAAACAATGTGGCATGAATGCATCTAAACGGCATGTTATCAATGAAAAAGCAGACCACCACCTGGGATTTACTGGTATAAAATAAATGTCTCATGCAAATCAAAACGATATGTATTTCCAAATGTATGTAAATGCATAAAATAGGTCTTGGAAGGCCACAGCGTGGACTGATGACAGGGGTCCTGTCTCGGGGAGGACTAGGGTTGTAAGAAGTACGGAGAAGCATTGGAGGAAAATGTGGTTTGTCTGTGTGGTTTCAATTTCTTTTTCAGCAAGTATGTTTTCAGGTACATCTTAGATACATTTTAAAAACTTCCATACATCTCCCTGTTCTTCATGTTGCTGGAGGTGCAGCCCAGGATGGCTGAGTGGGGTGGATGGCTCTGTTGGTTAGGACATTTCATAACAGGCTCTTTGGTTATGAGATAATCTAAACGAAAGAGGGTTGAAACCAAAGAGGGCTAGCTTGCTCTGAAAAGGCCACCAGTTTTGTGCTGGCAACCAGGCAGAGAGAGTCTCTAAGACCCTGGAATGGGGAAACAGTCTAGACAAGAGAGAGAACAGGCCCAAAGAATGGCAGATGCTGGGGCCCCAAGGGAAACGACGGCCACTGAGACTTTCCTATGGTGTGTGGCTCAAGCCAATAATATCCAGGATGGCAGAAATTCTACAGTGGGTTGTTTCCTGCTCAGAATTGCCCTATAGTCCCCTTAGTAATCCCCAAACTCTTAGAAAAAGTCTGCTGCATGGAAAACCTTATTTGAGTGGAGCTTTAGGAAACAAAGGAGAATGTGAAATGATTACTCTAAGGGCAGGTGACAAAAGAAAATCGAGAACTCAAAGGGAGCAGAAATTCGAGGTGATGTAACCAAGGGATTATGAAACCCCTGGGGTAGCTTTTCCGTGGTACATGGGATGGAGGCTTCAGCATGTTTAATTGGCCACTTGAAGAGAGGGACTCCAAAAGACTGAAGATCCTGAGGCTATGTGAGTTAATATAAGTAAAAACATGCCAATTGATTTAAAAAAAATCAGAAACCTATAAAGAAGTAAAAAGTGCTAGCATAGCGTTTCCATCCATTTGGTGTAATCCATTCACTCATTAAATAGTAAACTCACACACTGCCCCCTCCAACTTTCCCCTCTGCAATTGCATCTTATGGTCTAGCTTTTAAAGTAATGCAGTACATGGAGTCAGAAGCCCGGAGATCCATAAACCATCCAGACATCTAATAGTGCTTTAAAAGAGGCCCTGCACACTGGAGGGTAAGTGGCCAGTAATGGCTGAGCTGGGTACAGACAGGGTGGGGAGAGGGCTTGGGGCTTAAGGGAAAAGTGAAGTAGTGAGCATAAGGAGAATTTTTACAGTGGCTATAAAAAGAAGTCCCATGCTCACACATTTAGATTCTGAGTTGGCCAAATAAACCCAGGCCTCTCGCAGTTCACACTGTCAGCCTTGGCACTGGTTCTGGCGGCTACTGTCTTAGAGAGCCGGTAAAAATGCTTTGAGAGAGAGAAAGACATCACCATCTCATTGAGGAGCCAGTGCAATGATAGCTCCCAGAAGGGCCTCCCTGTTACCAGGAGTTACAGGCAGCAGGCAGCCCTCCTGTCAATAGGCTCCTGGCAGCTGATGATTACTATTCTGCACCAGCCTCTGGTTCCTTGGAACGTAACAATGATGCAGGCTTCTGAGCCAGGGCCATGCTTTGCAGACTTGGAAGGGAATGTCTGTGTTTGCAAAATGCTATGACTTAGGGTTGCTAACCCTGTAGCCTATTCCCATAGGAACTCCAAATGGAAATGCTCACCCACCAGCACTCCCTAAACTACCAGCTCCCAACCAGTTGCTGGTGACAAATGGAAATGTCCTGCCCCAGCACTGCTCTGGAGAAGTCAAGGCACACTTGCCAGCTTCACTGCAACTCTCAGTTTAGATGCACCGGGGAAGGAAGGCCACTCCCTGGCTGATAAATGTTTCACCAGCTCTCTAGGGAATAAAAGCCCTGGTTTGCAGCATTTCCTGATTCCCAGGAGTAAATACTCCCACAGGCTACCAAGCCATGTTGCTGGGCATGGAGTTGGGAAGTAGGGTTCACCATGTGGTAATCAATGGAAATAACCTCAAGAACACGGCTAATAGTAAAATGTAGTCAGAGAATTAGGATGTGATGTATCAGTGTATTTATTACCTCTGTCTTCAATAAGATTTTAAGTGTATATAATTTAATTTTTAATCATTGTTCTGTTTAATAACTGGCTTCCATTCCTGAAAATTTAGCAACTGACACTCATGAGCTAGTACATGAGCTGGCTCCAGCAACCACTGGCTGGGCCCTGGGGCCTTCTTGCTTTGGGTTCTGGATCTAATTTCTTTCTGTAAATTTTCTTCATGCTTCTTCCTCTCTTCTCTCTTCTCTCTTCCCTCTCTGTGGGTTTTTTGCCCTACCTCCCCACCTTGCCCAATTTATTGAGCACTTAAGCCCCATACTGAGTACCTTATATGTAATTGGAGGGGCCCTTGTTGGGGAGACTTCCAGTGCATGCCCATACCCAGTTGTGCTCTTCTTTTGGCATGAAAAGGACAATGCTTCTTTCTCTGTCTTCCAGCAGTTAGGCAGAGCCATGTGACCAGCTCTGGTCGTTGGGTTGTGAATGGAAGTAGCATGTGTCCATACTAGACTGAAGCATTTAATTGATAGAGTGAGACTTCCCAATGCTCTCCTTTCCTATTGCGACAATCTTGGAGAAGGCCTTATGTACAGATGGCATGGACAAAAGATCGAGGAGCTCAAGTCACTGGGTTACCACATGTGGAGGAGGATGGTTGCCTTCAAGAGTCAACTGGATCCGTGGTGGGTTTTGCATGAGTAAGAACTAATATTTACATGTTAAGCCACAGAATTTTGTTGTTGTTTAATACAGCATAATCTACTCTATCCTAACTAATAACTTGCCTTGCCGTGAATGGCCAAACATATGATGTTATTATCAGGAAATTCTGTATTCCTCCCGTAAGCCTCTTCTCCCCCATCAAAAGCTTTATTTGCCTAGGAATCACCATGTGCTACAAGTCTTTTTGGTTAGTTTGCTTAGTGAGTTGGACATTCCAGTCAGCTTGAACAGTATAGTAGTTAGGCTATAGACAAATAAACCAAAATATATGGTGATCATAAAATGAAAATTTCAGACACATTTCTCTTAAACATAAAAGTTTAGATGTTAACAATAGTTGGCAAGGTACATCCTCAATGTGTGGCTTCCACTTCTGGGTCCAAGGCGTAGGACTCATTTGTTACTCTTTCCTAACCAGAAATGAAAATAAAAGGGGCTGGGAAAAGGGACCCAATTCTTTTTAGCTAAGACCCCAAAGTGGAAGACATCCTACAACTTCTGCTCACATCTCACTGGACAAAAACATAGTCACATGAACATATCTACCTATGAGAAAGGCTGGGAGATGTAGTCTCTAGCTGAGCTAATGTGCCCTGCTAACAGCTGGTGGTGCATTTCTGTTACAGAAAGTAAGAAAGAGGGAAGGGATACAGGGAGAAAAGACTTGGTCTGTGCCATGATCTATTGTGTTGTCCTGGCAGGGGAGTGGCTCTAGCTGCCTGGTGTGGAGAAGCTGCCTGGTGCAGAGGCGCTCTTCCCAAGCAGAGTAAGTCATCCTCTCTGATTTCTTCCATGGAATGGCTGCCTGAGTGGCAGGCCCTTTGAAGTGGTCTTAGGCCAGAATATTACAGACTGGGAAATTTATAAATGATAGAAGTTTATTTGTCTCACAGTTTGGGAGGCTGGAGAGGCCAAGATCAAGGGGCTGCATCTGGTAAGGGCTTTCTTGCTGCATCATCCCATGGCAGAAAGTTGAAGGACAAGAGAGCGCATTTAAGTGAGAGAGCAGAAGAGCAAGAGATCTATAATAAAGGGATTAAGGCCACAAGTTCAAAGGCATTAACCCATTCATGAAGCTGGAGCCCTCATGACCTAAATACTTTCCATTAGGACCTACCTGTCAATGCTGTTGCATTGGGGATTCAGTTTCCAGCACATACTTTTGGGGGACACATTCAAGCTGTAACAGGGGTGTAGGTGATTCCACTTCTCTAGTATTATGGCTCCAACCCGAGGCCCCCAAAGTCCTAGTGCTGCTTGTTTCTTTCCCCAGCTTTGGTTTGGGTGAGAATCTGTTCCCATAAGGATTCTTGCCATGGAAGGGCACAGGCAGGGGGCAGGAAGCACTTGTCAGACTGTCTGCAGGGTGATGGCCAAGGAGTGGAGTCCTTGGCCATCTGGAGTCAGAGTTCCTTGGGCAGGGTGCTTAATCTTTTCTACTCCAGCTGTAGAACAGAGTAAGCACCTTCTGTTACTGACAATAATAATGATTCCAAGCTCATAGGATTGCTGAGATTATTAAAGGAGATATTGATGTAAATGTGCTTAGCACAGTGCTTTAATAACCATTAGCTATTGCTGCTACTACTACTACTACTACTACTACTACTACTACTACTACTGCTGCTGCTGCTGCTACTACTGCAGTTATCTGGTTGCTACTAGGGGTTAGAGTGACCAGTTCTTTCACATATAGTTGCTTGTGCAAGGTGGTGCTCTTCACTACAAAGAGTGGTTATAGCAGGCTCCAGGATGCCTTGTGTCCTAAACCTAGAACTATTCTCTCCCATTTCTCCCTTACTACTCTGTACTGAGCAGCCTGCTGTTCTGTTTCTGCTCTCAAGATACCTTTGTTTCAAGATTGTTCTCACCCTTCTCTGGCACTGGGCCTTCACAGATACCAGCCCCAGGTCTCAGAGAGGGAGTTGGGCTCTCAGTCCATTCTCCCCAGGAGGGTCTCTGGGTGCTTTCTGCAAATTGATTCTCTCACTGTCTAAAGTTCTGGACACCTAAGGGATTATCTGTCTTTGCTGTAGTAAATAAAATTCCTATTACACCTTCCTTTTCCCCAGAAGTGGGTAGCCTGTTGGCCTGACAATTTATATAACAAGGATAGCATGAGGTGGTTCCTGCCCCAACCCGGACAGAGATGCTATTGTCGCTATTCTAAAACTAACCAACCAACCAACAAAATATAACAATGGCAAGACAAAATTTTTATACAAAAGCCTGTTGGACCACCCATTACAAGATTTATCTCATGTGATCCTCACAGCAAACCTCTGAGATTGGTATCATAGAGCCAGCTCTATTTAAATCTAAAATATTGCCTTGCTCTGGTCATTAAATTGCTCACACCAACCTATGTAGGCAGAACTAACACAAGGGAAGGAAGAAAACTTTACATACCTAAGAGCTTATCTGTAAGGTTTTGAGAAACATTCTTATCATAGATAAGACTCTTATAGATGCAAATGACAAACTTAAAATCAAATGGATTAAATAAAACCTGCAATTTTTTGGCTCAATAACAGTGAAAATAATCCAGGAGTACCTGGTTTCATGTATGCCAGGACCCAGGTGCTCAGGTGATGTACTCATTGTTCTGCCTTTTCTTCTTTCTGCTCTCCCTATAGTGGCTTCATTTTCTAGCTCACCCTCTCTCCATGGTGGTCCCCGAAACTCCAGTGCCACAGGCTACCAGTTCCAATTCAGAAGAGAGAGGGCTTCTCTTTCCCCATAGCTTCAGAGAAAATCCAAGGGTTGTGACTCCAACAAAGATTCTCTCCTTGAACAAACTCTATGCAGCCTCCCCTGAACTCTCTTCTCAACTGAGCTCTGACATTTGGGCTTCCGTGTTTACCTCTGCAGTGTCCAATTTTGGTAAGAATCCTGCTACGTCAGTTCCCCTAATCTAATCATATCTACAGAGGTTCTTCATACTCTACCATCCCCCTGGTGATGTATGATCACCCTGGTTGCCTTCAGCATGAATTCTGTTTGGTCAGTTTAGCCAGGATTCTCTTTACCTCTGATGTTTCTGCTAAGTAATTTTCTATCCACTGATCCCCACCTTGCTCCTTGGCTATACATTCCCACTATTCCTTGTATTCAGAGTTGAGCCCAATCTCTCTCCATTGCGAAATCCTATTGCAGTGGTCCTTACACCTATAAAGTCTACCTTACCATCTTTAACAAGTGTCAAAAACAATTTCTTTTCAGAACTCATTGGCTCATTGAGCCTTGCTGAATTCATATGGGCCATGTACTTACCCCAGAATCTAGGGGGAATTGGGAGAGAGTGAATAGAAATGGGAAGGATGCCCCTAACAAAAGGAACCAGAAAGTAAATCAAAATCAGCAGATGAATCTGGATGCACCTATACAAAATGAAATGATGACAGGACATATTTTGATTCCCTGCAATATAAAATGAATTTATTTCAATTTCTCTAATTCAGGGATTCTTGCTTTTGGCTGCATATCAGTCTTTAAAATCCCAAGGCTTAGGCCACATCCCAGACTAAGGAAACCAGAATCTCTGGGAGTAGGGTCTAAGCATCAAAATTTAAAAAAATGAATTTTAGGTGAGGAGGAGCTTCAAGATGGCTGACTAGAGGCACTGAACACCCCTTCTTCTCCACAAAGAACCAACAAAATAATGACTAGATAATAACACTTTGAACAGAACATCTGAGAACTTGGGAATTCAGTGTAGAAGTGACAGGAAACAGCTGAGGTGCCTAAGGAAAAGGAAGTGAGGCAGACGGCCTGGCTGGGATCAGCCAGGAGCCTGGAGAAACTCTCCAGTGTGGAAGAAGAGTACATGAGAGATGTCCAGTGGTCCACATTCCTACTGTGGACTCCTGTAGTCCTAGCCATAGGAGAGTCCTTCAACCTGTGCACCCTGAGACTGGTATAGGAAGCTCCTTGGAGTCCACATGACAACATTGCTGCAGATAGGAAGTACACACTGGGTCCCACACGCCTGTATTCATCCGTTTTCACACTACTGTAAAAATGCTACCCGAGACTGGGTAATTTATAAAGAAAATTTATAAAGAAAAGAGGTTTAATTGACTCATAGTTCCACATGGGTGGGGAAGCCTCAGGAAACTTACAGTCGTGGCAGAAGGAGAAGCAGGCACTTTCTTCACAAGATGGCAGGAGAGTGTGTGTGTGTGTGTGTGTGAGTACAGGAAAAACTACCATTTATAAAACTATCAGATCTCGTGAGAATTCACTATCATAAGAACAGCATGGGGGTAACCACCCCCATAATCCAATCACTCCTTTCCTTCACACGTAGGGATTACAGGTCTCTCCCTCGACACATGGGGATTACAATTCAAGTTGAGCTTTAGGTAGGGACACAGAGCCAAACCATATCACCCCCCAAGACCCAAGCAGCTGCAGAATGGTACCATTTTGAGAGCTCAGCCCCTACCAGACTGTGTCCCCATCCCCAGGGCCCAACAGCCTCTGCCTCCCCATATCCCTGGAGCCCCACTGACATCCCCCTGCATCCACCCAGAGGGCTGCAGTGGAGTGATGCAGGTGGACCCAGTGGTACATCAGGGTTCCCAGCACTCTAGCCTACTCTGTGTCCTGTATGCTGGGGAAAGGGCAGAGCAGTGCACCGAGGAGGCTGTCCCCCAGACAAATGGAGCTGAAGTGTGCATGCCCCACAGCTTGAAACCTGTCTGCCTGGGGCCACTGTCACTGACAGCAACCGTACCCCACCAGCAGCCGAACAACAGCATATTTGCATGTGCCCTGAGGATAGCCTCTCCCAGCCAGCCACCACACGCAGGGACCCGAACGTACACACTCCCCAGAGCCTGAGAGCCACCTGTCTGGGGTAGCTACCACAGACAGCAACTCTGTCTCCCCTCCCTAGCAGCAGGGGCCCCAAGGACTTGCATGTGCCCTGAGGTCAGGCTTTCCCTGCCCACTGCCACTGCTGCCACTACCATCTGAGCATACTGCCCAGGGCATGGGGATCACCCTGGCCTGTCCACCAAAGCCTTTGCCCACGTACACCATTTAGGGGACCTGGGAATAGGCCTGCCCTGCCTGGCACTGCTCCCCCAGTCCCTGAGCTTGCTGCCCAGGAGCCAGAGTATTGCTTCACCCTGTCGGTTGCTCTCAGAGCACATGCGTACCACCAGGGGGCCTAACAACAGGCCCAGAAAACCTGCCACCAGCACTTAAGCATGCCATTTGGTCCACCATGGCTGGCGTCTGGACACTTCTCCTGGGGACCTTGAGGATGGGCCCACCCAGCCTGCTCTACCACCACTGCTGACACCCACCCATACATGCCACCTAGGGGCCTTGGGACTGGCCCTCCCAGCCACCATTAACACCAGTGAATGACATCTGGGAGCCCAAGGGCTGTTCCACCACCACAGCTATCATTGCCCACACCAAGCCTGTGGCCCAGGGGCTCAAGGACTCTCCCACCTACCCAGTCCACCACCGACACTACCAGCACCCAAGCAAACCTCCTGGAGACCCAAGAGTGAGCCTGCCTGGACCTGCTGACACCAATGCTCATGTATGCCACCTGGCGGCCCAAAGACAAACCTTCTCAGGCCACTGCTGCCACCATTAGAGCCTGAGGACTGGCCCATCTGGTGTTCTGTCCCCAGCAAAACTTTGCCGCAGCCACCACTAGCAGCCATAGCCTAAGCCACTAAGAAAATCACAGATATCACTGATAATGTTTGCAACCAAAGACATCATACACAGACTACACTACTGCACACACCCAGAATCAAAGCCAAAGTGTATTACTCAACTAACACCATAGGGGAGGACTTTTTCCTGTTAAAAAGTCTTCCCCTAAGAAAACCAATCCAAGGCCGGGTGTGGCGGTTCATCCCTGTAATCTAGCACTTTGGGAGGGGGAGGTGGGTGGATCACCTGAGGTCAGGAGTTTGAGACCAGTCTGGCCAACATGGTGAAATCCAGTCTCTACTAAAAATACAAAAACCAGCCAGACGCAGTGGCACACGCTTGTAGTCCCAGCTACTTGGGAGGCTAAGGCAGGAGAATCGCTTGAACCCAGGAGGCAGAGGTTGCAGTGAGCTGAGATTGTGCCACTGCTCTCCAGCCTGGGTGACAGAGTGAGACTCCACCTCAAAAAGAAAGAAAAGAAAAAGAGAAAAGAAAACCAATCCAAAAAATTGGAAGAAGTCACTGTTATACCTCATGTGCAGATATCAATGAAAGGACACAAAGAAACAAGAAAAAGGGAATATGACACTTCCAAAGGAGCATAGCAATTCTCCAGCAATAGGTTCCAATGAAAACAAATTTATGAAATGCCTGGAAAATAATTCAAGGTAATGATATTAAAGAAGCTCAGTGAAATATAAGAAAGCACAGATATATAATATAAAAAATAAGAAAAATAATTCAGGGTATGAATGAGAAATTCACTGAAAAGAGAGATACAAAAAAGAACCAAGAGAAATCCTGGAACTGGAAGATTCAATGAATGAAATAAAAAATACAATCAAGAGCTTCAACAATAGACTAGAATCAAGCAGAAGAAAGAATGTCATAACTTGAAGACATGCCTTTTGAAATATCTCAGCCAGACAAGAAAAAAATAAAGAATTTAAAAAAATTAAGAACACATACATGACACATGGGACATCATAAAATGACCAAATATTCTCATTTTTGGTGTTCCAAAAGGTGAAGAGAAGTTTAATAGCATAGAAAATATATTTAACAAAATAATAGCTGAAAACATCCCAAATGTAGTAAGAGATTTAGACATCCAGACATAGGAAGCTCAGCTATCCCCAAATAGATTTAACCCAAAAAGGTCTAGGCATATTATAGTCTGTCAAAAGTAAAAGACAGGCCAGGTGCAGTGGCTCATGTCTGTAATTGTAGCACTTTGGGAAGTCAAGGTGGGCAGATTGCTTGAGCCCAGGAGTTGGAGACCAGCCTGGGCAACAGGACGAAACCCCATCTCAACAAGATATATGAAAAATTAACCAGGCGTAGTGGCACATGCCTGTAGTCCCAGCTACTCAGGAAGCTGAGGTAGGAGGATCACTTGAGCCCAGGGAGGTCAAGGTTGCAGTGAGTGTTGATCATGCCATTGCACTCCAGCCTGGATGACAGAGTGAGACCTTATCTAAAAAAAAAAGGCAAAGACAAAGAGAATTCTAAAAGCAGCAAGAGAAAAGCATCTGGTGACATATAAGAGAAACTTCATCAAACCAACAGTGGATTTCTCAGCAGAAACCTTACAGGCCGTGAGAGAATGGGATGATATATTCAAAGTACTGAAAGAAGAGAAAAAACTATCAGCCAAAAATACTATACCCAACAGTTATCCTTCATAAATAAAGGAGAAATTGAGACTTACCCAGCAAGCAAAAACTGAGGAAATTCATCACCACAAAAATCAGTCCCACAAGAAATGCTTAAGGGAGTACTACACCTGAAAGTGAAGCCACAACATCTACCATCATAAAATCATACAAAAGTATAAAACTCACTAGTAGAGCAAACACTAGTGAGAAAGAGAAAGGACTCAAATGTTACCACTGTAGAAAACCACCAAACCAATGATAAGTAATAAAAGAAGAAAAATAAAGAAAAGGATATATAAAACAACAATGCAACAACATAATGACAAGAATAGGCCCTCACATATCAATAATAACCTTGAATGTAAACGGACTAATTTTCCACTTAAAAGGTTTAGACTAGCTGAATGGATTAAAAAACATAATCCTACTATATGCTGCCTACAAGAAACTCACTTTGCCTGTAAGGATACATATAGACTGAAAGCAAATGGATGGGGGAAAAAATTCCATGCAAACAGAAGCCAAAAGCAAGAAGGAATAGCTATACTTATATCAGATAAAACAGGCTTTAAGTCAAAAATGGTTGTTAAAAAAAAGACAAAGAATGTCATTATATAATGATAAAGGGATCAATTCAGCCATAGGATATAACAATTCTAAATGTGTATGTGTCCAATGCAGAGCACTCAGCTATATAAAACCAATATTATTAGATCTACAGGGAAAGCTAGACTGCAATACAATCATAGTTGGGGACATCAACACCCCACTCTTAGCAGTAGATAGCTCATCTAGAAAGAAAAGCAACAAAGCAACATTGGATTTAAACTGCACATTAAACAAAATAGACCTAACAGACCTTTGCAGAACATTTCATTCAGCAGCTACAGAATACACATTCTTATCAGTACCACACAGAACATTCTCCAGGATAGACCATATATTAGGCCACAAAACAAGTGCCAGCACATTTTTAAAAATTGAAATCGTATCAAGTATCCTCTCGGTCCATACTGGAATAAAACTAGAAATCAATAACAAGAGGAACTTGGGAAACTGTACAAATAAATGGAAATTAAACAACATGCTCCTGAATGACCACAGGGTCAATGAAGAAATTAAGAAGGAAATATAAAAATGTCTAGAAACAAATGAACATTGAAACACAACACACCAAAACCAATGAGATACAACAAAAGCAGTGCTATGATGGAAGTTTATAGCAATAAACACCTATATCCAAAAAGGAGAAAGATTTCAAATAACCAAAAGATGCATCTCAAGGAACCAGAAAAGCAAGACTAAATCAAGCCCAAAATTAGCAGAAGGAAGGAAATGATAAAGATCAGAGCAGAACTAAAGAAAGACTAAAAAAAATACAAAGGGTCAAAAAAACAAAAAAGTTGTTTTTTAAAAAAGATAAAATTGATAAACTGCTAGCTAAACTAACCAAGAAAAAAATGAAGACCCAAATAAAATCAAAAATGAAAGAGGAGACATCACAACTATACCACAGAAATATAAAAGATCATCAGAGACTACTATGAACAACTATATGTTAACAAACTGAAAAACCTAGAGGAAATGGATAAATTCCCGGATATGTACAATGTACCAAGATTTAATAAGGAAGAAATAGAAAATCTGAGCAGACCAATAATGAGAAACAACATTGAATCAGTAATAAAAAGTCTCTCAACAAAGAAAAGCCCAGGACATAATGGTTTCACTGCCAAATTCCACCAAACTCAAAGAATAAACACCAGTCTCCTTGAAGTATTCCCAAAAAATGAGGAGGAAATTCTAACTCATTTATTAAGGCCTGCATTACCCTGATACCAGAACCAGATAATGACACATTGAAAAAAGAAAACTAGAGGCCAATATTCCTGATGAACATAGATGCAAAAATTCTGAAAAAAAAATACGGGCAAAACAAACCCAACAGCACAGGAAAAGGTAATACACCATGATCAAGTGGGATTTATCCCAGGGATAAAATAATGGTCCAGCATACACAAATCAATAAATGTGATACATCACATCAGCAGAATAAAAGACAAAAACCATATGGCCTTCTCAGTGGATGCAGAAAAAATATCTGATGAAATTCAACATCTGTTCATGATAAAAACTCTCAACAAACTAGGCATAGAAGGAACATACCTCAATACAATAAAGGCCATATATGACAAACACACAGCTAACATTATGCTGAATGAGAAAAAGCCAAAAGCCCTTCCTCTAAGAATTTGGATCTGATACAAGGAGATCCTCAATCAAATACTATTTGGCCATAAAAAAGAATGAAACCGGCCAGGCGCAGCGGCTCATGCCTGTAATCCCAACACTCTGGGAGGCCAAGGTGGGTGGATCACCCGAGGTCAGGAGTTCAAGACCAGCCTGGCCAATGTGGTGAGACCCTGTCTCTACCAAAAATACAAAAATTAGCCGGGTGTGGTGGCAGGCCCCTGTAATCCCAGCTACTCCAGAAGTTGAGGCAGGAGAATCGCTTGAAACTGGGAGGCAGAGGTTGCAGTAAGCTGAGATGGCGGCCTTGCACTCCAGCCTGGGCAACAGAGCGAGACTCTATCTCAAAAAAAAAAAAGAATGAAGCCATGTCACTTGTGGCAACATGGATGGAACTGGAGATCTTTATGTTAAATGATATTTGTCACACAGTAAGACAAATATCACATATAATCACTCATGTGAGAGCTAAAAATATAGGTTGATCTTATGGTGATAGAGAGTAGAATGATAGTTACTAGAGGCTGGGAAGGATGTGGGTGTGGGAGATGAAGAGAGGTTTGTTAATAGATACAAATATACAGTTAGAAGGAATAAGTTCATAGACTGCGAATTTCTTAAGAGAAAAAAAGGAAGGAATAAGTTTTAATGTTTGATAGTAGAATAGGGTGACTGTAGTTAACAACAATGTATTACATATTTCAAAATAGCTGGAAGCGAAGACTTGAAATGTTCCCAACACATAGAAATGATAAATGGTTGAAGTGGTGGATATCCTTAAAATCCTGACTTGATCATTACACATTCTATGCATGTAACAAAGTATCACATGTATCCCATAAATATGTAAAAATATTATGTATTAATAAAAATAAATACAAATTTTTTAAAATTTTGGTAATTGATAACATGCAGCCAGGGTTGAAAGGCAGTGCTCCAATTTCCTGGTCTTTATTATTAAAACCCATGGTTTGTGAATACATTACGCTAAGGTCCAGCACAGCAGTTCTGGGTGCTGCTGTGAGCCATGGTATCCAAGGGGTGTATCTGAGCCCCAGCTCTCCAGTGATCAGCAACGACAGGTCGCCTGTGCCTCCAGGGGCAGTCTCTATAGAGTCACAGATTCCCTCAGTGCTGAGAACCTGTCTTGGTTCCTCAAGGGGAACCAAGGGAAGATATTCCAGAGGGCTCATAGGTCAGGGACCTGGTCACTACCCTCTCAGCACAGCTGTAGCCCTCCATGGGCCCAGGGAAGCCTGATGCCAGTTGCCCCAGGGTAAAGCTCTGGCAGATGCCAAGTGGGAGGAGGTGGTGGTGTTCCCTGGGGGAGAGGGGGAAATGCTACACAGAGCAACATGGGATTCATCTGCAGAAGAGACATCAATTGCTTACCCTACTGTGACCAACAAGTCTCTTGGCAAAGGGAGTTCTGAGCTGATAAACACAGGCTCAGTCTTCCAGAATCCACACTGCAGGCTGAGAACTGGAAAGACAGCAGGGAGACTTATTGCTTTCTGGGTGTTTTGCCCAGAATCTCCCTTCTGGTAAAGCACTAGGGTAGGTAGTAGGACTCACTCTTTGATCTTTGGCAAGTCCCTCCTACTCTCTGGGCCTCGGTTTCCCTTCTATATAATGAAGGAGTTGAATCAGCTCACCCTTAGGGTCCCTTCTGGATGCTGTTGCAGGGTCTACATGATTCCTGATGAATGATTTCCCCTGGAGAAGCTGCGCATCTGTGCTCTGCCCCAGTATTTGTCTGGAAGGTGGAATTTCAAGCTGCCTCCTGGACCTGTCCTTTCCTTTCAGATTCCAAGGCCACTGCCCTGTCTGATGGTCATCCAATCCTGATTCACTTTCCTCATCTGAGTCCCTGGTGATCCATCCTCCAGGAAGCTCAGCCTCACCTCAGGTCCTGCAGAATTTAAATGGCCTCATCACTCACACTCCAGGGAGGTGTGGTGTGGAATCTTCCTCAAGGACCCTGGGTTTTGAGCAGCACAGGTGTCACCCTCTGTTGCCAGCCTAAGGCTGTCCCCAAGGTCCAGGATCTCAGGGCAGCTCTGCTGAGCTACAGATTTCTCTGGACCCACAGGACTGTTATAAGTTTGAGGATGCATATTGGGGTCTGCTTGTCTCCTCCAAAGGCTGATCCTCCCAGGCTCAGGCCTCCTGAATAAGCAGCCCTATCAGTCCTTCACTGAGTTTCCTACCCCTTTCCCTACCCAGAAAACTTTTCTCACTTGGAACCCTGGACATAACACAGGCCTTTCTTGTCCCCCTCATATATGATTCACTTCAACAGCCTCCTAACCTGTTTCCTTAAGGCTCTCTTTCTTCTACCCCCTACACCATACTACAGATTCATCTCCCTAAAACAGTCCTGCCTTGGGCTAGCTGGCACTTTGCTCAAAAACCTTCAATGGGACATGAAGACCTTTGTGCTCAGTTCAAATTCTCTGCCAACCATTTGGGGCCCAGAGGCCTAGAGCCTCCTGGTTTAGGGAGCCCCTTCTGTGCATCCAGGTGACCCCCACCCCGTGGTGTGGCAGTCTTGTCTATCTGCTTCATTGTCTTAGCCTGTGTGTGCTTCCCCAGCTTGGAATGTCCTCCACTCTTTCCCTCCATTTTAAAAATTCCATCATCCAGCCAGGCACGGTGGCTCATGCCTGTAATCCTAGCACTTTGGGAGGCCGAGGCAGGACGATTACCTGAGGTCAGGAGTTCGAGACAAGCCTGGCCAACATGGCAAAACCCTGTCTCTACTAAAAATACAAAAATTAGCTGGGCATGGTGGCACACACCTGTAGTCCCAGCTACTCAGGTGGCTGAGGCAGGAGAATCTCTTGAACCTGGGAGGTGGAGGTTGCAGTGAGCTGAGATTGTGCCATTGCACTCCAGCCTGGGCAACAAGAGCGAAACTATCTCAAACACAACACAACAAAACAAAACAAAACAAAACAAAATTAAATTAAAAATAAATAAATAAATAAATAAACAAAAATTCTATCATCCATTCAAGGTTCCTGCTCTGTCCCTACCTCTGCCAAAAGTCTGTTCAGACTATTCCAGCACATACTGGTCTCTTCATCCTTTTGTTTCTTTTCTGACTCCATCAGTACCATTATTTCAGTTGTACTTGAAGATACTGAGCTCCTTGAGGGTGGAAACTCTAACTTATACTTGTTTTGTGTCCCATGACGATGCCTGGCACCAAGGCTTTGTGCACAGTGGGGTGGGAGACACTCATGGCTGCCCACCCAACAGCAAGGCTTTCTTGCTGACCAGTCAGCCTCTACTACAGGAGGGTGTTGAGGAGGGAACCTGAAAGCTGCATTTGCCAGCCTCCCATGTACAAGGACAGGGATGCATGATCCACTCTTTGCACTGGAGCCTGAAGGGAGTTCTGACAGGAGGTGTCTGGGAGAGATTCCTCCCTGTGTGAGACAGGAAACTCCCCTACATCTCAATCCATGCAAATCAGTATGGAACCAATAACAGTTCCCACCTCCTCCCAGCCTTGAGCTAGGACCAGTGAACCACAGCATCCCCCAAGGCTCATCGTAAGCTGGTGAGACCTCAGAAGCAAGCCCTAGAAGCTCATAAATACACAGGGCTTGGTTTTGTTTCATTTCTGATAGTTTCATCGAGTCAATGACCAACAATTAATGCTTTAGAAGAAGATAACAGTCTCTGATAATGGACCTACCCACTCATATAATTCTGGAAAATATGCCTGCCTGACCCCTCCAGGCAATCAGCTCATACCATGAAATACGAAATCCACGCATACATAACTGTGAATGTTATTAACGATCATAAAACCATCCAACTCCTTCGGAAATCCAAGCCTTATTTCCGATACAAATTACCCCCTGCCACAGACTGGGTCATTCAGGATAGAAAGAAGTATTTCCTTTCCTTTGTTAAAATTTACCAGTCATTAATTCTACTGAATGAGAGGCTTCTCATATTATGGACAAGTTGAAGCTTTTTCCTGAGGGGAGAGCTGCACATGGAAAGTTCCCTGTTTGGGTCTAGAGATGTCCAGCAACAGTCTTTGATAACCTAGAAGAGTTCTCTGTCGGTTCCATTAATACCCATCTGTAAGTACAAGTTGGTACCTTGGCTGGGTAGGAGCTGGGACCTGTATGCTCATGAGTAGTGGGGTGAGGCAACACATCAACTCTCACCCCCAACCCAGTATCTACTTGCAAGCACTGATCAAAATGATCGGGAAATAGTTTGGTAAACTCTGGGATAGCACATAGGTTGTCTGACCATACTCCACTGATTCCCAGTGTTCTGGGAGCTCCCTCTCCTTTAACCCCTCATACTGCCACTGTTTACATTTCAATAGGAGCAGACAAGTTTTTACTGTATGACTCTGGTCATCTTCCCCACTGTTGAATGAATCAGCACCATTCATGGGTCAATCAGTTAAGACATCTTCCCAAATATTTGAAACTAGAACTAAAAGAGATCAGCTTCTCCCTGGACTTCCTGGACAAGTAAACTCAGGAGTGGTCAATGGCCATGTTTTCTGCAAAAGACCATATACAAAAACAGAGAAGTAAAGAGGGAAACAGATGCAAGTTGGAGGGAAGGGGTGCTGTGGGCTTCCTACCCCCAATTCTAGTCTCTATTCATAATCTAGATCTGAGGTCTGGCTGTGTCTCTTCCTTCAGTTTCCAGGAAACATCCCTGATCCCATAACAAATTTCCTTCATTTAAAAAAAAATTTACACTCACTTGAGTGGATTTTTGTGATTTTCTACCAAAATACTCCTAATGCACATAACATTGGACATTATATAACTGTTAAAAGTTTTCATATAGGCCTAGGTATGGTGGCTCATGCCTATAATCCAGCACTTTGGGAGGCTGAGATTAAAGAATCACCTGAGCCCAGGGGTTCAAATCAGCCTAGGAAACATAGTGAGACCGTGTCTCTACAAAAAAATTTTAAAATCAGCCAAGTGTGGTGGCACATACCTGTAGTCCCAGCTACTCAGGAAGCTGAGGTGGGAGGATCACTTGAGTCAGGGAGGTTGAGGCTGAAGTGAGCTGTGATACCACTGCACTCCAGCCTGGGTGATGGAACGAGACCCTATCTAAATAAAATAAAAATTTGCTTATAAATAATTTTTAGTATCAAGGGAGATGGCTTCTGACATCATGATAGGTCATTAAAAAGCAAGCTATAAAATTATATTAAGTGTAATCTTAACAATATAAAACAATGGAGGAGTTAAAAACCATCAAAACATTATTTGTGATTATTTATTTCTTTTTTGAGACAGGGTCTCACTCTTTGCCCAGGCTGGAGTGCAGTGGTGTGATCTCGGCTGACTGACACCTCCATCTCCCAGGCTCAAACAATTCTCCTTCCTCAGCCTCCAGAGTAGCTGGGATTACAGGTGCATGCCACCACACCTGGCTTATTTTTGTATTTTTAGTAAAGATGGGGCTTTGCCATGTTGGCCAGGCTAGTGCTGAACACCTGGCCTCAAGTGATCTGCCTGCCTTGACCTCCCAAAGTGCTAAGATTGTAGGCGTGAGCCACCATGCCCCGCCTATTTGTGATTCTTTCTAAGTAGTGGGATTGCAGGTGAGTTTTATTTTCTTCACTGGGTCTTTTTTCTCTATGTACTTTACACATTTTTTATAAAAAGTATGTATTAATTTTACAATCATAAAATCAGATTTGTTTAAAAGTCAACATATTTAAGAATCTTTCCCTGCTTCCTTCTCCTTTCCCAAAAAGTCTGCAGTGGAAGACCCAGTTTGAGTCCAAGTGTGTTCACCAACAAAATGTAACCATGTCCAGAGAACTTGGAGGGATCTGTTGGCATGAGGGGGTAGGAGACTGCTAGTAGAAAACTCACTCAGCACAAGAGTCCAGATACCAAGCTGGCCCATTGATGGAACCTTGGTTTTCAAGTGAGGTGTAATTCCATATATAGCTGAGTGTCCATCCCTCAGACCTGCTCCAGCCAGTCTCCTGTGGCTCAGGGCACAGCAAGAGAGTGTGAATTAAAACGGAAAGTGCTCTTTCACTGAAAATTCAGGGACACAAAGGGGTATACACAGCTTTCACTTGGGGTTCTTCCAATAGAGCATGACATTTCAAGGAGTACAGATACTGTACCCCTTGCTCATTTTGCTATAGACCACTATACCGCCTTGACACTATGGGGCCTGGGGTATTGGCACTGGTGTGGATGATGGTGACAACAAGGCATGGCAGAGGTGGCAGCATCCAGGAGTAGCAGCAGTCATGCATGTGAGCTACAGCAGATGCAGTGACAGCTTCTAATTAATGCAGAGGAGTGGAAGAGTCCCACAGATCTGTAGTGATGTCCAGCAAAGGCCAATGCTCAGTGGGAAGGCAGGTTCAGTGTTAGAAGGACAGGAGTAGAGAAAATAGAATAGGAGGGAAGGAACAAAATGTTAGTAGCTGACTGGATGGCTGAATGGAAAGCTGCAAGCTAAAGCTACCCCAGAAACCCTTAGTAGATGACTGATGCCTTGCTAAGAATTTTACCACCTGGCCATTCCTGCTAAAGAGAAGGTTGGAAAAGCAAGTTTTCAACTTTTCCTTTTTTTTTATATGGAGTCTCGCTCTGTTGCCCAGGCTGGAGTGCAATGGCACGGTCTCTGCTCACTGCAACCTCCACCGCCCGGGTTCAAACGATTCTCCTGCCTCAGCCTCCTGAGTACCTGGGATTACAGGTGCCTGCCACCACGCCCAGCTAATTTTTGTATTTTTAGTAGAGGCGGTGTTTCACCATACTGGCCAGGCTGGTCTCGAACTCCTGACCTCATGATCTGCGTGCCTCAGCCTCCCAAAGTGCTGGGATTACAGGCATGAGCCACTGTGCCCGGCCAACTTTTCCATTCTTAATCTAGAAGTAAGCAAGGAGGAGGGAGTATTCAGACTGAGTATTGACTTGATAAAGGTGATTAAAAAGTCAGTATCAGATTATGGCTGGGCACCGTGGCTTATGCCTATAATCCCAGCAATTTGGGAGGCCAAGGTAGAAGGATCCTTGACCCCAGAAGTTTAAGGCTGCAGTGAGATATGATTGCACCACAGCATGTCAACCTGGGTGACAGAGTAAGGCCTCATCTCTAAAAAAAGATTTTTAGTTAAAAATAATCGGTATCAGATTAAATACAGGCAGGTATTATGAGGAAAATCTAGAAGGGTTCTGCATTCGGATTAGGTTTATGAAACATAAAAAGAAAATATCTTATCCTTATATCAAAAGATAGTGAATGGACATTCATTTATATATTTTAAGTTAAAATATTTAACATATGCTTATGTCATTCTTTATAATACCCCACAGTAACTGGCAATTTCCAACTTGTCAGCTATAGAGCCTATCACAACTGGTAGGCTGAGCAGACTTCTATCACATCCTTCTTATTTGGAAAATAGCTTTATTCTTTTAAAGATTTAGGCTTATTATAAATATTGTGATCATACAGAAATGTACAAAGAATAAAGCAAAATTCAACTGTTAGGGTGAACATCCTTCCAGACATCCCTCCATGTGCACCTATTAAAATACTATACAAATGGGATCATGCTGTTCTATTATCCCTTTTTTGCTCTCAATTATACATGTCATAGGCAAATTTTCATGTCATCAAATCTACATCATCATTTATGTATTGTCTATATGGAAGTGCTTTAATTTCTTTATATTTTTTAAACCAATGATTTAACCTTATTGATAAGCATCCACTTTTCACTGTTATAAACAAGGCTGAGATGGAAAGACTTGTCTTTAGATCTCCATTTGTTTTGGCAATGATTGTCCGGGGGTAAATTACAAGAAGTGAGATCACTGGGTCAAAGGTACACTCATTTAAAATGTTCATTCCTGCCAGCCCAGTGGACTGCAGAAAGGCTGGGCCAATTTATGTCACCACCAGCAGAGCATAAAAGGGCTGGGCTCCAGCCCCTCGCCAGTCCGAGATTTTGTCATTCGTCTGTTTCCTAGAGTAAAACTTCAGAAGGATTCTCTTCATCCATCTTTTGTCTACTATGTTCTTTTTTGTAGATGCTTTTTTGCATAGGTTTCATGCTGAGTTTTTCTCTGCCTATCTTTAATGGAGAGCAGTTCTCTTAGGGTTTACCATTTTCAAGCAAATGGTATGCATGAAATCTCCTTGACTCCTTTTCCTGTGGGTTTGGTTACTATTTGAATCTTCACTTAGCATTTGAGTTGGAAGGCTAGAATCTAATCGTGATTTTCCCCTGTTTATTTGCCAGAAAGACTTGGTGAAGGCATAGAACCTTGATTTATCTCCTAAATTGTTGCCATTTCTGCCACCTGGACAACTTGGTCAAGTTGGTGAAGTCTGGGTTTTGCCTTGTTTCCCCTCTTCTGGGTAGACTAATGAGAGGTGCATGAGCGATGCCAGGTGGTTCGTAAAGTGAATCTGCTTCTCTTTTAAAGAGAGAGTGAGCCAATTGAGACAAACACAGGCAAAAACCCAGCTGCACCAACATCCTCCTGGCTAATTGGATCCTACCTGGGAAGGGCCATCTTCTAGATAGCTAGTTCCCAAGCAGTGTCCCCAGCTGGCCCCTCAGGAAGTGTTAGGCCTGTCCTTGGCTAATCCCACAGTTTAGCGTTGACATAATTCTATCTGACCCAGTCTCCAGAAAGACTCAAAGACTTCTTAGCTAATAGCTCTGTCCTAACATCTAGAACCACACCCTCAAAGATGAGATGGTATCCCTGATTTCTACAATCCTCTCCTTTGGGACACAGAGCATGCCATCCCTGACTGCACCAGGCATAGCTATTCCCTGCCCATGGGCTACTCTTTCTTCTCAGGAGGCCTCAGGGCAACTGTGGGGTCTCCTGAGAAAGCTATCTGTAGGTAATGGGACCAGGACTGTCAGAGGATATCATCCATGACCACAGTAGGTGGGCAAGAAGCAGAGTTAGTTCCCTGCTCAGAATCAGAGCCCCAAGACACTGGCAGGACATTCCTGTGAGAATCACAGTTTGTTTTAGGAATCTCACCAGCCACTTAAGAAAATACAGATGGCCAAGAGCACCCCAGGATCAAGGTCTTTGACTGATTCAATAATACCTCTTGGCCTTCCACGTCTGTATGAATTCGTTATTGCTGCCAGGACAAATTACCACAAATATGAGAGCTTAAAAAGAACACCCATTTATTATTTCACAGTTTGCAGGTCTGGAGTTTGACATGGGTCTCACCAGACTACAAGGTGTCAGCAGGGCTGTTTTCGGGGAGGGTCACTTACAGGTTCATGAAGGTTGCTGGCAGGGTCCAGTTGTATGTGGTTGTAGCACTGGGGTCCTTATTTCCTTGGTGGCTATTGGCCCGGGGTCATTCTCAGCTTTTAGAAGCCATCCACATTCCTTCACGTCCTCCTTATCTTTGAAGCCAGCAATAGAGGGTCAAGTCCTTCTTGTGCCTTACCTTTCCTGTCTTCTTTTCTGCTGTATCTCTCACTTCAACTAGGAAAGATTCTTCTACTTTTTTTTTTTTTTTTTTTTTTTTTTTTGAGACAGAGTCTCACTCTGTTGCTCAGGCTGGAGTACAGTGGCGCGATCTCAATCTTGGCTCACTGCAACCTCCACCTCCCAGGTTCAAGCAATTCTCCTTGCCTCCACCTCCCGAGTAGCTGGGATTACAGGTGCCCACAACCACTGCCCCCCGCTAATTTTTGTATTTTTAGTAGAGATGGGGTTTCACCATATTGGCCAGGCTGGTCTTGAACTCCTGGCCTCAATAATCTGCCTGCATTGACCTCCCAAAGTGCTGGGATTACAGGTGTGAGCCACCGTGCCTGGCCAATTCTTCCACTTTTAAGGGTTTGTGTGATTACACTGAGCCTACCTGGCTAATCCAGGATAATCTTCCCATCTTTTTTTTTTTTTTTTTTTTTTTTGAGACAGAGTCTCACTCTGTCACCCAGGCTGGAGTGCAACAGCAGGATCTCAGCTCACTGCAATCTCCACCTCCCAGGTTCAAGCAATTCTCATGCCTCAGCCTCCCAAGTACCTGGGATTACAGGCACCCACAACCACGCCCCACTAATTTTTGTAATTTCAGTAGAAGTGGGGTTTCGTCATACTGGCCAGGCTGGTCTTGAACTCCTGGCCTCAGGTAATCCACCAGCCTTGGCCTCCCAAAGTGCTGGGATTATAGGCATGAGCCACTGTGCCTGGCCCATCTTAAGATCTATAACCTTAATTGCATCTGTAAAGTCTCCTTGCCATGCAAATTTAATATATTCACAGGTTCCAGGGATGAGGCAAGGACATCTTTGGGGGCCATTATTCAGCCTACCATGGCCCTTTTGGCCAAGATTCATCCAGGAGTAAGAGCCCGGCAGAGACAATTCCAAGGAAGACCCACATGATTTCCTCTCCTCCATTTCCCTCCCACAACACACCCATCCCTGGGAACCAGTTGGCCAGATCTTCCAGCTGAATACTTCACCAGACTCATGCCACAATGCATCACTATCAAGGCGAGGCTGAGCACCTGGCACAGCCGACTCCCTCTGAAGAGCTGGGGCAAGGCTGGTACTTTCACCCCCAGCCCTGAGTGGCCTGTCTGCTCACTGCTGTTTCCTGAAGCTCAGCCAATATGCCTAGGAGGATCCCAAGGATTTTGGGCTTCAGTCCAGTATGCCTATAAGCAGAAGGCTCTGCTTTCCCTTTGCAGGAGACGGTTAGAGGCTTGGGTTAGGGTTTCAGTGGAATTATAAATAGTATAATGGCATTACCGCTAGGGACTCAGGAAGGCTAAAATATTGTCCTGCCAATCATTCAGCGCCCCTTGGCATCTCATATAAGGAGGAATAAGAGGATGTAAATTAAAAATGTCTTTTTTTTTTTTTTGCTAGCCTTATTGGTAGCTGACATGTCAATGCAAAAGCTGGAGAAAGAACGACTGTATCAGGTGGCTGGTTCCCCACTTTCCCTCCTCTTGAAGCTAAATCTGGTGGCAGCACACACAAGTATACATGCCAAGGAGAGGGCACGCCCCAACTGAACTTACGTATTGACCACATATCCAGGAACAGAGAGGCATGGCCAGGCCCGCACTGAGGTGGCAGCACAACCTGGGTCTGCTCATCACATACAGGAAGGAAGCAAAAGCACAGGAAGCCCCAAAGACCGAGACCTTCCTAGGACCAAAGCGGCATAGAGGAGAAAAGGTGTTGCCTTTAATGTACAGTGACCTGGCAGTTTACCAGTAAAATGTGGCCCAGTGAATATTCTGGACTCTGACCTGTCAGATTAGCACCTGTTCTTCCTTTAGGCAGGGAGGGGAGCTGGGAAGGAGTTAGAAAGAGGCTGTGCTGGTGTGTGCAGAGTAGACAGTGGGGGGTTTCACTAGTGCCTGCCTTTGTCTGCTTCTGGTCTCAACCCAGTGGCTACCCTCAGGTTTCTGGGGATGGACGCTGAGAGTACTGTTGACCCATGCACTTGTGAGCCAGGCACCTTGGTAATCAGATGCCCAGCGGCTGTGAGTTGTAGCTGACCATGCCCACTAGAGGAAGAATATATCACCCAGGGAAGGCCATTCAACCAGAGACATGCAATGGTGTAGCCACTCTGAGACCTTCTGATCTACAATGCTGGGGTGAGCTGCTCCCCGAAATGCCCAGATATCCTAAACTCCTGAGATTTAAAAGAACATGCAGACTCTTTTGCACCACATTTCTGTGTGGAGATCTTTCTGGCTTGGATTTGGGGAATTCAGACAGTTTCCCATGTTCAAAGAATTATCAAGATTCTCTCCAGGAAGATTTCACTGATGCCCAGGTCAGAGTTTGATGTCCTACCTGGTGCTTTCCTGCCTGCCCCATACTGCACTGAAATCACCTTCTGTTGGTCTATCTTGCCGAGACCAGCTCAGTCATGGAGACCCTAACACAGCAGCGCTAGAGGAATTAAAGACACACACACACAGAAATATAGAGTTGTAGAGTGGGAAATCAGGGGTCTCACAGCCTTCAGAGCTGAGAGCCTTGAACAGAGATTTACCCACATATTTATTGACAGCAAGCCAGTGATAAGCATTGTTTCTATAGATTATAGATTACTTAAAGTATTCCTTACAGGAAATAAAGGGATGGGCTGAAATAAAGGGATGGGTTTGGCTAGTTATCTGCAGCAGGAGCATGTCATTAAGGCACAGATCGCTCATGCTATTGTTTGTGGTTTAAGAACGCCTTTAAGCGGTTTTCTGCCCTGGGTGGGCCAGGTGTTCCTTGCCCTCATTCTGGTAAACCCACAATCTTCCAGCGTGGGTGTCATGGCCATCATGAACATGTCACAGTGCTTCAGAGATTTTGTTTATGGCCAGTTTTGGGGCCAGTTTGTGGCCAGATTCAGGGGCCTGTTCCCAACACTGTCTCCTCTAATAAACTGTGAATTCCTTGAGGCTGGGGACTGCTTTTTTCTCCATTTTTTTTCCCTAGCCTACTGTAGGATGTCACACAGTAGGGACTTAGCTAGTGGCTGCTGGTGGATGCTAAATGATTGAAATAGCTATCCTACCCCACCCAGTCCCAGGCTGGGTTCCTGGCACAGGCTGGCATTTGTACATGAACACCATGGCCGCTTGTTCCACTGTGGCCTCAGCTCCCACAGCATGTTTCTCCTACAGCTGAACCCGGCTGGCAATGCAGGCATAAGAACCCCTGGAGGGAGCCAGTAGCCATCATAGCCAAAGGGCTTCGGGAAGCCTTCCTTACCATCTGAGTAGGCCTTGACAACCTCGATCTCCCCAGGCTTGGCACTTTTTAGGACAGCCTTTGTCGTGGTCTGACAGAGCGTCTTTTGCAAGCTCTCCCTGTCTCACACTATCTGATCCAGTCATATTGAGGCTTCATATTGGAACTCTCTAGGACCTACTCAACCTAGGCAGGCAGATCTCTTTTATTTCATCACATTGTTGAAGATGCCAGAACTCTGGGACTAATGATTGATCTTAGAGGTTGGAATACTCAGCCAGCCTGCCAGTCAGATCTCCTCCTGGTACTTTGCTGCCCTTCCTCTTGTCTCGACCTCTGTCTGCTCCACTGATGCCCATCACTTGGTCCTTTCATCCGAGAAAGAATAAGAATGGAATCAGGTGCTTTGTAGAGTCCACTTTATAAAAGAAGGGGAAGAGCTTTTAAAAATTCCCTACCAAGCTTGACCCACTAGGCAATAACTCTTACTCAATCTCATTGCTTCACGAAATTTCACTGACTCCCTGCACCCTCCATCTCCCTGTTCCACCCTAGGCTACTTCCTTGGCACTGATCTTATTCCAAGGACTGGGCCACGCCCATGGGTACACATAGCTAACCATTCCCCAGTCCCTGGCTTTCAGCCACCATCCAAGGCTGGCTCCCTGCTCTCCCCACCACTTCTCCAGTTCTACTCTGATTTGGGCCATATAGATGGAAAAGGGATCAGTTGGGTGACTAGGCAGGTAATGAATCCCAGGACTGTAGGACACTTATTGACACAACACTGGGGTAGTGGAGACTCACAGAAAATACAGAAAGCCTTCTACTTTTTCATCTACCTTCCCTGTTCTCCACCTGAGTATAATTTCATCATCTGCTCAGATTGGAAGTCATATGGCCTCCTTGTTTGTTTTTCTCATCTTACTTTACCCATGGTTTTGGTAAGAAATTGGTGAGGAGGGCTGGCGCTTGGAGGTTTTTGAGCTAAAGATGACATGATCAGAGTTGCTCTGTGGTAAAACTATGTGAGGATGGAGGAAGCTGAAGACCAGTTTGAGGTTACTCATGTAGGTCAAGTGAGGTATCCAAACTTGAATGGAAGTAGGGTATGACAACATGGGGACGTTGATGGTACAACAGGTGCAAAATATTGTGGAACGAGAACTGCTAGAGGTAAGAGGGATTGGACGTGAAATTTGTGGAGGGAAGAATCTGTGAAAACACTAAGATTAACAGCTTGGATAATTAGGACTGTGGTGGTGATATTAACAAAACACTGAACACAAGTAATATATGTTTCTAGGGTTTGGTTTTGTTTTTTTGAGATGGAGTTTCACTCTTGTTGCCCAGACTGGAGGGCAATGGCACAATCTTGGCTCACCTCCCAGGTTCAAGCGATTCTCCTGCCTCAGCCTCCCAAGTAGCTGGGATTACAGGTACCTGCCACTATGCCCGGCTAATTTTTTGTACTTTTACTAGAGACTGGGTTTCACCATGTTGGCCAGGCTGGTCTCAAACTCCTGACCTCAGGTGATCCACCCACCTAGGCCTCCTAAAATGCTGAGATTACAGGCATGAGCCGCCATGCTCAGCCTAGGGGATCATTTTGAGCTCATTTTGTGATCTACTGAGTTTGAGTAGAATCTCCAGACATAGCGTTCTAGGAAGCAAAGAGGAATACTGGGCATCAATTTGAGAGAGGGGAAGATCACAGTTATAGCTACAGACATCATCTACATAGAGAGAACACTTAAACATAAAACAGAATGAAAGATGCAAAGGAAAAATTCTCAGGCTGTCCTCTCTGCCTGGAATGCCCTTTCTTCTCATACCTGCTGCTCCAGGTATGCATTGTTGGATGACAACCCTAAAACTTAGTGGCTTTAAACAACAATTATTTTATTGTAAACTCTCATGGTTTTGAGAGTTGACTGGGCTTAGTAGGGTGCTTCTTGCTCAGAATGTCTCAAGTAACTATCACCAGTCAAGTTCTTACGGCTGAAATAATCTCAATCTCTCTTCCTCTCTTCTGTTTCTCCAGCATGGTGGCTCAGAAAGCCAGGGTAGCCAGACTTCTCACACGGAGGCTCCAAACACATGTCACAAGTGAGCTATGGCAAGGAGGAAGCTATATCTCCTTTTATGACCTAGCCTCAGAAGTCAGGCAGCATTACTTCTGCCACATTCTACTCTTCAGAGAGGCAGTCATAAAAGCTCACTCAGGGTCAAGGGGTGGGGATATAGGCTCTGCCTTTGGATGGGTGAGTGGAAAGTTTCTATAAGGGCATGTGGGACTGGAAATTTTTTCTATTCATTCTGGGAAAATCTGTCTTCTCTTCCAAAACTCAATACAAGAAACCACCCCAAATCCTCATGCTCGGTATAACTCCCACCCTTCAGTAGCCTTCCAGCATTTTACACCCTGTGACAATGTTTAGCACTACAGCCATCTTCATCTGGTTCTACATGTAGCCATCTGACTCAATTGTAAGCTTCTATAAGTCAAAACCTGGATCTTGCTCTGTTTTGGTGGAGCACAAAGTAGCAGGTAGATCTAGATTGTTGATTTAAATTTAATTCCAAAAATAGGAGCAGAAGACTGTATGCAGAATGTTAGTGAAAGCTGTATTTGAGACACAGGAAACGAAATAGGCCATGGAGACTTCGAGGGGAGTTTTTTCAAAACCAAACCATAATAGTCTTGGCAAAAATATTGTGGGCATTTTCCCTACCTATGAAAACTGTTGCTGAATAAAATTAACCATATCTATGATAATTAGCAACAACCAAAAACCCTCCACAATTCATGCTTTGTAAGCAATAGCTACTGAACAAGTTTCTTATTTTCATAACAGGGAACTTCTGAATAGTCAAACCTTAGAAGAAATCCTAACCATAAAATAGAACCAAATTTGCAAGGATTGTTTTTCCCATCCAAAACTTATGGTATAATAAGGCATAACATAATCAAGTTTATCGATGATTAAATAATCTTAAAATAAGACTAAGATACCATTTTTTGCCTATCAAATCGGGAGAGCTTTTAAAAATATTTGTAAAATGGCCCAATGCCATCAAATGAACGTTCAGACATTTCTGACAGACGGGAGACTTGGCCAAGCCTTCTGGAAGATAAAGAACTGTTAAGAGTTCTCTCCTTTTCATTCAGGAATTCCACCACTAGAAATTTATTCTAAGAAAATAATCCTGGGTAGGGCAAAAATTCATATCGAGGATGCTCAACAAAGTATATGTTATGATAGCAAAATGCTGGAAACAACTAAATATTCAAATAGAGCTTGGTTAAATAGATTATGGTTAATTCACTTGCTGAAACATTATGCAGCTATTAAAAAAATAACATTTTTGAAAACTCTTTTCGAGTACAAGAGCATGCTTACAAATTGATGTTCTCTGTAAATAAAACAGAATTCAAACTGCACAAATTACAGGAAGTAGTATGATCCCAATTTTGTTTAAAAATTATATACGTATCAAGAAAAGACTAAGCACATTCCACAAAATGTTAACAGTAGTTATGTCAGAGTGATAGAATTATAGGATGTTTAAATTTTTTTCCCTATGCTTTTCTGACTTTTTTTTTTTTTAACAATAAACATGTAATACTTTTGTAACCAAGGAGAAATATGTATTTTTTTGAAAAAACCCCAGGAATTGCTTCTGTGACTAGCTAGGTAATTAACAAAATGGGGGAAATGTCTTTCTGGAAAAAAATTAAGTAATTTATGATGAAGTTCTTGGTATAGAATAACTCACACTTTCAAAAAAACCTAACATGCAAGAAAGTAGCCTGGACACAGACAGAAGCGCTATCTGTGAGCTGTGAAATTTCACACATGCCAAAGCCTGAGCAGGTCCCACAGTGTATTTCCTATAATGACACATGGGAACTTGCAAGTTCTCTGGCTGTAACTAAGACAGATCCTAATGGGCAGCAGGAGTGCTAAGCTGTGCCTTTCTGGTTCTACCCCACACTTCTCTGGTAACAAGGAACAAGTTGATTAACCTCTTTGAGCTCCTCAAGTCCCTCTCTGATATGGAAATCCACTAACATCAATAGGGCGCCTAAGGGCAAAAGTGGAAGAAAATAAACACTACAAATAAGATGGCTTTAGATAGAAGCCCAGGCCAGTGTAACAGGGACATTACACAGCTGTCTCCAACTGAACTGCCAACACCCTTGGCTGAGAGTCTACCCAGCGTCTCGTTTCATATTCCTCTCATTGTAACACTGCTGTAGGCACCCAGGGAACAGCTGAGCTTTCTGCAGGCAAATAGAGCTGCCTGGGGCCCACCGCTGCTCCTCCGATAAGACAGGCCTCTATTGTAGGAACTAATTACCACAATGCCATAAAGCTATCTGCCCTGAGCCGTGCATCAGAAGTGGTGACAGGCTCATAAAACCTGACTTCCCTGTGGATACCAAATGCCAGCCCTAAGGTAATATATGGTCAGTATTCAGGCCTTTCTGAGTTTGCAAATCAGCCAGATCCTAAAATCTTGTTTGTAAAGCATCATGAGGAACCTGAAGTACCAGAGAAACCATGTTCTAAAGGTAGTACAGACATGGCACATAGTAGACACTCAATAAATATTTGATGACCAGTGACGGCCAAGTGGAGGCCAAGGTCCAGTTCTAGCCCTTAGAAGCATTTGAACAAAATGTAGCTGCAAGCTGCATATTTTTCAATACAGGAAACAATTTTGTTTAATACCAGCAACTAAAAGACGACTATCCACAGGATTAAATAATTGAATAATTAGTCTTAACTATATTTATCTAAATCTGTTTATGGAGAAGAAAGCAGATTTAACTAGAGGAAGATGAGAATGTAGACTGTAGGAAAGACTAAGGCAGAGTCTAGGCAGTTTCAAGGAGTTTAAAGATGAGTGACGCTATGTTATTATTTTAGTTTTCATGTCCTTTATATAAACAGCACTTCCTTTTGGCTGGCAGCCAAGTTGGACGTCATTTTACAATGATTACAAAGGAAAAGAGGAGAAATGAGAATGAAGCCGTGTTAATCCATGCTGAAACAGTATGGAGTCACACGGTCCTCCTGTCAACACACCCGGGGAAGAGCCCAGCCAGGACCACCACACAAATCTGAGATTTAAGACCTGGTTGGGCCACTCACCAGCTCTGTGGCTTGGGACCAGAAATATTCTCCCTGGAGCTTTAAACACCGAAGCATGAGTACTCATTCCATTAAGCCATTGGGAGGGTTAAATAAGATCAAGCATTTAAGCACTCTTACACTGGCACATAATACATGCTAGTTATGGTTATCATTATTAGAAATGTGTTCTAACCTTTTCCTCTAAGTTTCAGGAGGGTGGGACCCACGTGTTCATCTCATTTACTACCGTACACCCAACAGTAGTAAACCCGGCATGTGGCAGGAATTTAACAAATATTTGTGGGAGACAATCTGCTTGTTCTGATTTTTTTCCTCTGGTCAGTGACAAAGTGTTTTTCTGCATCTATCTCCATCATTTTTTGCTCAAGTGGTTTATCATTATAGACATCATGACACTTCATCCTTAAATATTTCACTGTGTCTCTAAAAAATAAGAACATTTTCTTCATAACGATATCATATCCAAAATTAATAATTTGTAAATATATAACACCTACACTGTACTCAGAGTTCTTCAATAATTCCCCAAAATATCCTATTACAGCTCATTTCCTTATACCAGCTTTATTCCTTGACCGAATAAAGGATCAAAACTACATTCGGTGATTAGGTCTTTTAAGTCTCTTTTGATCTAAAAATAGCACCTCCACTCCTTTTTGCTTTCTATGACATTGACTTATTGAAGATACAGCTGTCCCTCAGTATCCATGGGTGATCGGTTCCAGGATGCCTGAGGATACCAAAATCCGAGGATGCTCAAGTCCCTTATATAAAATGGTGTAGTATTTGCATGTACCCTACACATGTCCTCCCATATATGTACTTCAAATCATTTCCAGTTTACTTATAGTACTTAATACAATGTAAATGCTGTATAAATAGTTAGTGTATTGCTTTTTAATTTGCATTATTGTTTTTATTTTTAGTATTTCTGATGCAGAGTTGGTGGAATCCACAGATACAGAAAACCAACCGTACTGCAGAAGGTCCCACTTTTTCGATTTGCCTGATTTACCACTGAGGTGATGCCTAACAAATTCCTGTCTCCCCTGTATTTCCCATGAGATGGAAATTAATTCTACAGTCTTGATGTGATTCAGGTAAAACCTTGTTATCCAGAAAACCTCATAGATGATGCTATGTACTTAGCACTGTATCACACAAGGAGGGATGTCATGTCAAGTTGGCCTATTATCAGTGACACTGGGCTTGTCACTGGGTTAAAATGGTGATGGCTTGCCTGATCTCTTTATTGCAAAGTTAAGGATTTTCTCCTCTTGGAACTAGCAGATAAACTGGGGCGGTAGTTGATGCCCTGTAAATATGTAGCTCACCAATAACCTCTCATCAGCTGATTTTACAACCACTGACGGCCTTCGCCTGAATCAGTCATCCCATAGGGGTTGCAGAATGGTAATTTTCCAATCCCATCATTCCTTCTTCACTTATTAGCATGCACTCTTCTGTAAAAGAGCTTTCCTTCATCAACTGGGCTATTTAGTTACCCTGAAACATATAGCTCCTAGTGAAAAGACACGTTATGTACTCACAACTCTTTTCCCTGCATAACCCATTTTCAAAATAAGCTATTGGTAAATAGCATATTTTAAATCCTGGGGTAAAAGGGTTTTTTCTCTCTCCTCTGGCTCCAATAATTGTTTTAGCATGAGCCTGGGAAAGGGTTTGGGGGCAGAAGTGTGAGATTGCTTCTCACCTCCCATTTTACCCCCTCTATGACTCAGATTCCTTCTCAAGTTAGCTGATCCTAAGTCCAAGATTAAAAGGTACAGTTTCTCAGCAGATCCTGGTTATATGATTTATAAATTTGGTGCTAATCTTTCCTCTGTCATTGGAGGTATCTCATAACACTATTTTTCCAATGCTTCCCTAGGAAGAGTATTTATTCCACAAACTGATGGAATTCAGTGTCATGTATTTCTCTCTTTGACTGCAAATTTTATTTTAAGCATTCCAATGAGAACTCTTAATTCTGAAACCTCAAATCAGAGTAAATAACTCCCCTCCTTCTCACTGACTACACCGTTTACACGTGGCTGGGCCCACTGCTAGCATAAAACCTCAACTCTCCGCCCAGCTGAGCAGCATACACTGCTCTGAGCTCTGTAATATGTCCTCATAAATCCAGCTCCTCTCACTGCCCTCGGATTCCCTGTACCTCTACATTTCCTCCCCAATAACTGAGCTCAGCACGGCTGCAATGTGGTGCTCCCTTCCTGAAATCAGATGCAGAGTATTCTACCCTCTCTTTGACCCCTTTGCCTCCATGCTGCAACATAAGCTCCCATCTAATTGCTGCTCTGCCTCTCTCAGCAGAACTTGACCTCTTTCTGGGTCCCTCTCTTAAAGCAACTGTCTGTGTTTTTCATTATGTTTGCCAAGACATATTATCTTGAACTTTTCCCAGATGAAGCTCATTTTGTTACTTGTTCTTCAGACCCCTGAGGTGGCAGGTTCAAGAATGCAGTCTTCAGAGGGAAGCTTTTGGTCTAGGAGGCTTCAGCCAGGACAGTTCAGTTAATCATACTCTCCCTCCGGGTACTGCCCCTTTAAGAAGTGGACGGACTCTGGTTCCAACTCCAAACCTCAGTTAGAAGTTCAAGCCACAAGACGAACACACATGTCCTGCCCAGAAAGCTGCCCAGCCTTGCTGTTGACTTTCTCCTACCAGCTTGTCATCCACATACCCATCCCACACAAACACAAACATATCCTTTTAAACATCGAAGTCGCAAAGCCTCCTCCTTGAAAAGGAAGTTGAAAGTCAAGTTCCGGGCACCCTCGGCTTCTGTAGTCTGACCAGTAACCTGGTAAGAAGCGGCACCTCCTTTGACAACCTGGGTGTGCCTGACAATGCCAGCGAGAATTCTTTCATGATCACTGGAAAGGTCATCTCTGTGTCTCAGCGAATCCTTCCCTTAAAAAGAAAAGCACTCATGAGACTGGAAAAAGAGGGGGAAAACTCAGAGTGATAAGAATGCTAATCAGAACGAAGGGAGTTTTCCAGCTTTTAGCTTTGCTAGCAAAAAAAAAAAAAAAAAAAGAGTCATCTATAAAAAAGTGTTGGAAGGCTTTTCTTGCAGCCTGGGGCCTTTGCCAGGGAACAGATTTCTCTCCCTCAACTCAGTTTCTTCCAGACCTTTCTCCTGTGCGTTCTTTTTTCTTTCTTCTTCTTTCTCTTCTCTCTTAGCTGAGCCTTCTCCGGCTGAGAAGTGATCTGTGGGGAGCCAGAGGGGTCTGTACTGTGCAGGCCCTGGAAAGAGATGAAGCTAACTGCCTGCTGACAGGGGCACTGCACCATTTGGGATTGCAGTAGGGAGACCCCACTCCTCAACTTGCGGGGTTCATAGAGGTCACACCCAGGGCTTCCTTGCTGCTTTTTCTATCACCTCCCATGCTGTTTTCTTCCCTTCGGTGTAAGCCAGCCCTCTCTTTTTGTGGTAAGATGACTACAGGAGTCCCAGGCTGGAGGCTGACTCTTTGCACCCCCTTCCCACACTTGTTTCTGACAAGTCTGATCTGTGTAGCTCAGCACACCCAAGAACAGCCTTCCCCTTGGCTTCATTGTCCAGATGCATGACCCCAGTGGCTTTGTAAATAAAATGGTATAATCTCAAGAGGCTAGCCTGCTGTAGAGAGAGGAATAAATAGATCAATATGTAAATAAATCCACAAGAGCAGAGGGGATGTACCGGGACTTTGCAAAACTATGATGAAGCATTTTAGAAGATGGATATTGCTATATTTCTGGTGAGCTCTGATTGAAAGGCTATGATTCCAGTCATGGGCTGTAGGAGAGAGAAAGTGAGCCGTGATGGAAATTCCCTCATGGATTGATTTGACTTAAATATATTCCAGGAGCTGATCTAATTGCTGGTTCAGTCTCAGGCTTTGATTTTCCTTCTCACAATTTCCTGCATTTCAAATAGTTTTTATTAAGGGGCTTGAGCTGCCCTCAGTCCTACTGAGAATCTTTCTGGATATATGACTAATTTTTTTTTTTTTTTTTTTTTGAGACAGAGGCTCGCTCTGTCACCCAGGCTGGAGTGTAGTGGTGTGATCTCAGCTCACTGCAACCCCCACCTCCTGGGTTCAAGTGATTCTCCTGCCCCAGCCTCCCAAGTAGTTGGGATTACAGGCACACACCACCACACCTGGCTAACTTTTGTATTTTTAGTAGAGACGGGGTTTTGCCACGTTGGCCAGGCTGGTCTCAAACTCCCGACCTCAGGTGATCCACCTGCCTCAGCCTCCCAAAGTGCTGGGATTACAGGCGTGAGACACCATGCCTGGCCTGTGACTGATTCTTCTGAGAACACAGTACTAGAAATTCTGCCCTTGGTCAAAGGAAGAACCAGACATTCCCCACCTGAGAATGAGAAGCATGCTGGTAATTTCCAGGGGAACAGGTAGTTAGTTATTCTTATTTTGAATCAGAAGTGCTGGTGGCAGCCTCTTACTGTTCAGACTCTGAGACGTATTGGTTTGGGGGTACAGTCCAGGAAAAGGTGGGAGGAGAACTTCCAATCAGGTGAGTCTTATGCATGGAAGGCCCCAGACACTGACTCCTGGAGTCTGACCCCTTGATCTTCTCATCAGTTCATAGCCCTCTACTCCATCCCTGCTGCCAGTCTCCTCTGCCTGACCTCCTGCCTTACAATCTGATTTATATTCTCTTTCTCTCTCTCTCTCTCTCTCTCTCCACACATTTCCTCCTCCTCTTCTTCTGGAAAATTTCAAGCATATACAACAGTAGACAGAATAATAACCTGATGCCCCCTTTACCCATCACCCAACTCCAACAATGGTCAACTCACAGCCACACTTTTTTTGAGATGAAATCTCGCTCTGTTACACAGGCTGGAGTGCAGTGGTGTGATCTCAGCTCACTGCAACCTCCACCTCCCAGGTTCAAACGATTCTCCTGCCTCAGCCTCCTGAGTAGCTGGGATTACAGGTGCACACCACCACGCCTGGCTAATTTTTGTATTTTAGTAGAGATGGGGTTTCACCACGTTGGCCAGGCTGGTCTCAAACTCCTGACCTCAGGTGATCCACCCGCCCCGGCCTCCCAAATAGACTTATTTCAATTACATGCCCAGCTGCTTTTACCTTCACTCCTTACCTCTCGCTCTACCTGGATGATCTTGAAGCAAATTTCAGATATCATGTGATCTGTAATTAGTTTAGCATATAGCTCCAAAAGATAAGGACTCTTTTGGATATAACAATTCCATTATTATACCTAACAATAAGAATAATTCCTAATGTCTCCAAATATCTGGCCAGTGTTAAAATGTCCTCAGTGTCTCCATTTATTTTTACATTAGTTCAAGTCAGGTTCCAAATAATGTCCATACATTATAATCAGTTTATGTGGCTTTAAGTCTTTTCTTCATATAGGTTTTCTTTTGCTTTCAAAATTTATTAAATAAACTAAGTTATTGAACTATAGTTTCCCATAGCCTGAATTTTGCGGATCACCAGTCCCTGTGGTATTTTTTTAATCACCTTCTTCTGTTTCTGTTTTTTAATTGGTAGTTAGATGAAGAGCTTTGTTGAATTCAGGTTTGATTTTTTTTTTTTACAATAATGCTTTATAGGTGGTGGTGTGTTCTTTCATCAGAGAGCATATAATGTCAATTTTGTGTGTGTGATATTACCAGCCTTCGAGTGTCATTGTCTAAATCTATTTCATGTATATCATTAAGTGTTATAAAATAGTGACATTCTATCATTCTCTTCATTTATTAGCTAGACTGTTTCTATAAAGAGAAATTTCCTCCATTGATCAATTGGTCACCTTTACATCACTTATCCCTGGGAAATCTTAGGCCACACAGCCAGAATATGAAAGTGCTTTGTGGCCAGTGTCCCTCAGACCTCAAGGTAGATTCTACAGGAGGAAACGGAGTTACCCCTCAACCTTCCCTGGGCCCTCTGTGTTTATTTCTTCAAAGATATTTTAAAATCCATTTGCCAGCCAAGATATTGGCCCTGCTTCAATGGAATATAGGTTTTGCATTTACCAATGGGAAAATCTAGATTAATTTGAGTAATTCAGAAAACATTTCCATTCAGTTGTTTTAGAAGCCACCCACGCAGAGTCCAGAGCTGCACCTCACACTGGTGTAGTGTGGCCTATCTACATGATGCTCAAGCCATGTAGGTAGGAACCCACACTTTCAGGGCTGTCCTACTGGTTGCATGATAAGGAAGATCTATCCTCAGTTTTGAAGGTACTCAGTCGTGATCCTGAGGAGGAAGAAAGCAGAGAATCCTCCATGCAGAGAGGTCTTCACCAGCTAAGGACAGTGGTGAGGCCAGAGCCCAGCTGCTCACCTTGTGCCACCATCCTTGCCCACTGACCATGATGGCTCTAGTTGCAGCACCGCTGCTGCTCACACCTGCCCTGGAACAACAGTCCTGCTACCCAGGATTCCTTGCAACTGTGGAGAATTGTAGGCTGCAGCTGGGTGGTTTCACAACTTGCTTGCCCACGCCTGATGGGGAGCACAGAGGTGGGTCTTCTCACACAAGCTGTCAGTAGTCTACTCAAGAGTTGTCAGGAATGAGGGAGACCCACTCAAGCAGATAATATCAAGCACCGAGGGCTCTGGGACAGGGACAGACCAGCCACTTGCATCGAAAGGATCTGACAAGTGAGCCACAGTAAACGGACCAGTACTGCAGCCACACACTCAAAAGCATTGCTGGCTACTGGCTGCATCTGCTATGCAGCCCAAGCTGGGACTAGGGTTGCCTCACCAGGTGTATGAGGAGAAGCAGTGGCAGGAGTATAGCAGCTTCTTTGTTTTTCCACCCAAGCAGGCAACTGCAGAGAGAATGCAAGGAGGGGTATAGAGATGGGCACAACCCACCTTTGAATGCCATCATGAAACATGGCGCTTGGGGACCCAGTCAGGTGGGCCTTGTGTCCACCTATAAGAAACATAGGGAAAGGAATTAACCAGCTGTACTACAGCCGTTTACCTACCACCTCAATTTCCTCTCTGAGCCAGAGAGTGTTTCTGGCTTCTCACCAAAATGCAGGGAGATTTTGGTTAAAATCCATCCCATTCCAAATTTGTGAGACAGACTCTGGTTCAATAGGCCCAATAAACCACCTGCTTCAAACTGGTCGTAGTCCAGGTGGTTGTATCTGCCAAGCACCCACAACAGCAGTAGGGTAATGGGGAGTGCTGGTGGAACCTTTCACCTATAGGATGCTTGGAGTCTTACCTCTGGAGTTTGAGGTGGGTGGCAAGGGTTGGAGGGGAGGCACACATGAGAGCTTGGTATTGTTGCTCACCTTATGTTCATGTTTTTATTTCCTGCTGATAATTAGATGTAGCTGGCATGAGTCCCATAGCTCTGCCAGCTTCACTTCAGTGTCTTGGTATCAACGGACCAGCAAATACCCTCATAGCCCAACTGGATAGGAACCAAGCACATTTGCAACCTTTGAGCTGTACTGGAACAGAACTTGCCAAGTATAAGACTGATTTCCAGAGGCTCATACCCAGGTTTGCAGGACCTCAAAGGCATATCAGATCCTTGCCATTTCCCAGGGACTTTCTTTACAGTGAGCAGCTCAGGATGAACCAGGCCTGTCAGCAGCCAACATGGTGATGATGCAGGGCTGCCATTTGCTTCTACCTGACACCAGCATTTGGATCAGCTCAGATCATTCCCAGGACACACAAAAGTGGCCCTGGTGGGCACACAGCCTCCATTCGTATCAGGAATTAGTAGAAAACAGTAAGTGCAGTGATTATTAGTGCTATTCACTAAATATTCTTGGTTCTCCAGGCTCATGGTAAAATTGCCTTTCCTGATCCCATTGGGTTTGGGTGGAGCCATCTGCTAGCTTTGCCAACAAATTGTGAGTAGAAGTGACAGAAGTTATTTCTAAGCCCAAGTATTTAATTGCTGGGCAAGACACTCCTCTGCTGACCATGATCTCTCTCTGTCCCTTTGACATGACAACTGGTAATGTTTGAAATGGCTGCTACTCTGTCAACCTGGGTCTCAGAATAAGGAGCACAGAGCTGAGCCCTTCTGACCCACACTGGATGAGTAGCATTACCAAATAAACCTAGTTTGTTATAAATGGCCAAGATTTGAGGATCATTTTTATCATAATATAACCTAGCCTATACTGACTGGTTCAACAGATCAGACATGCCTGGGACAAAGCAGCTGTTTAGGATGACCTTGAAACTGTACAGCCTTCTTGAAGTTCCAGGGTCTGATATAAGCTCTTGTATGATCTCTTGGATCTGGAGCAATTATCCACTTTAATGACACATCTATAGACTCCCTGGCCTGGCTTCCTCCAGATATTTCTGAGGCCTTACACCCCTCATGGTGCCCTTCATACTCTTAGAGCATGAGCCAAGGTCAATGATAGGTCTAGGAAGCCCAAGGTATGGTAGACAAAATAATGTCCTCCTTCCCACCAAAGATGTCCATGTCCTAATCCCCAGGATCTGTGAATGTGTTACCATATGTGGCAAAAGGTCTTACAGATGTGATTAAGACTCTTAAGATGGGGCGATTATCCTGGATTTAGGTGAAAGAGGGAAGCAGGAATGCCAGAGTCAGAGAAAAGAGTTGAAAAACACTATGCTGCTGGCTTTGAAGATGGAGAAAAGGTACTATGTGCCAAGGAATGCAGGTGGCTTCTAGAAACTGGAAAAGCCAAGGAAACAGATTCTCCCTTAGAGCCCTCAAAAGGAATGCAGCCCTGCCAAAGCCTTGGTTTTAGCCCAGTGAGACCCATTTCAGACGTCTCACCTCCAGAATTGTAAGATAATAGATCTGTGTTTTTTTAAGCCATTAAATTTGTAGTAAATTGTTACAGCAACAATAGGAAACTGATACACAAGAGAAAACCTGCTCCTGTTACTGAACACTTTCAGGAGACCATTGTGACCATCAACCAAACTTACCAGAGCACAACATGCACTTATTGGAGCCCCCTGAAACCCTCAACAACTGCACCCTGACAATGTGGCCTATCAATAGACCCCAATTCCTGCAGTGAGTATGGTAGAGATTCTTCTTTATCCTCCATGTTTGAATCTTCTGTCCATTGCCCATCACTCTCAAATCGTTAGAGTTTTTGAACCAAAGCACTGTGTGTCTTTCTTATTGACTATTCCATTTCAAGGATGTAGTAGACACCAGTAAATATTAGGTAAATATGAATGAGTGAATAAATGCCATGAGGAATTATCTGATAATGTATGTAGCTCTGGATGATCTGTTGAAAATCTCCAGCAAGAAACACACCAATCTGAATTATACACAGCAAAAACTTAAAACAAAATAGCAAGCGGATACAAAAAAAGGATTTAGTGCTTTGCCCACTTGCAGTTTTGTCAGGTGCAAACACAATCTGTATGATTCCCCTTAGTTGGCTGATTCTTTTGATTCCTTCTGCTGTGCATGTTTTCTTTGTGTGTGTGCTTGCAGAGGGGGGTTTCTGACAGTGCAACAGATCTGTCCTCCCCTGGGCACCTGCTTCCTCCAGCTTATTCAAATTTCACTCATTTGTTAGAAAAGTAGCATGATTTTGTAAGCAAGGATGTTCAGTGGGACGAGAATGAAGCGTACAAACTCATATCTTTGTGACTCAAATATAGTTTGATTCATTCATATTTATTCCAACTCTGCCACTGAATAATAATTATGAAAAGAGTCACAGTTTGTGTGCCGTTAAACAGTATTTTGGGGCCAGGCACGGTGGCTTACACTTGCAGACCCAGCACTTTGGGAGGTCGAGGTGGGTAGATCATTTCAGTTCGGGAGTTCGAGACCAGCCTGGGCAACATGGCAAAACCCCATCTCTATAAAAAATACAAAAATTAGCCAGGCACGGTGGAACATGCCTGTAGTCCCAGCTACCTGGGAGGCTGAGGTAGGAGGATCACCCGAGCATGGGAGGTCAAGGCTGCAGTGAGCTAAGATCGTGCCACTGCACTCCAGCCTGGGTGACGGAGTGAGACCCTGTCTGGAAAAAAAAAAAATTGATAAGAGGTAAAATCCCATTTTAACAAAAATAAGCATTTCTCACTTTACGTCAATAATCTGTTCCTGAAAAACAGAAGTTCTACTCCTAAACACTGATCATTATTTTAAGGGGGAATAATGCATTTCATGATGACCCAAAACTCTAAGATAATTTCCCAAAACATAATTGAAACATGGCAAAACGCCTATATACGCAACAACTATCAGTTTCGTATGTGAAATGCTTAAAGCACTCTCTAATTAAAGTTTAAACAAAAATGGATCTAACATGTAAATGAAAAACTTAAACTTTATAAAAGTTCTGGAAGAAAACACAGAAAAACATATTTGTGACTTTGGCTTAAGGAACAATTTCTTAGTGATGATACCCAAAATATTCAACCTACAAAATAAAAAAAATTGCTAAATTGGATTTCATCAAAATTTGAAACTTCAACTCTTTCAAAGATACTGTTAAGAGGATGAAAAATGATAAACTGGGAGAAAATATTTGCAAATTACATATCTGATAAAGGACATGAATCAGCAATATACAGAGAACTTTCAAAATTCGGTATTAGAAAATAATCCAATGAAAATAGGCAAAAGGGTTAAACAGACTTGATCAAAGAATACATATGCATAACAAATAAGCACATAAAAAGATGGTCATCACATCGTTAGTCACTGGGGAGATGCTCTTTACCTGTATTAGAATAACTATTTTTTTTTTAAGTTTCGCTCTTGTCACCCAGGCTGGAGTGCAGTGGTGTGATCTCAGCTCACTGCAACCTCCACCTCCCAGGTTCGAGCGATTCTCCTGCCTCAGCCTCCCAAGTAGCTGGGATTACAGGCTCCCGCTAACATTTTTTTTTAAAGCTGACAATACCAAGTACTGATGGGGATAGGGAGCAACAGGAATTCTTGTTCATTGCCTGTGGGAATGTAAAATGGCACAGCCACTTTGGAAGGCAGTTTGGCAGTCTCATAAACAGACAATAATCACGTGATCCAGCAATTCTCTCCTAGTTATCCAAAAGAAGTGAAAATTTATGTTCACACAAAAACCTGTATATAAATATTTATAGTGACTTTATTCATAAGAATCAAAGTCTGGAATAAACTCAAATGTTCTTCAGCTGGGGAATGGATAAACGGACTGTGGCCTATCTGTACATTAGAATGTTATTGGCAATAAAAGGGGATAAACTATGGCAGACAAATAAACATGAATGATTCTCAAATGGGTTGTGCTAAGTGAAAGATCCCAGGTCCAAAAGGCTTCCTACTATCTGATTCCATGGGTGTATCATCCTGAAAAAGTAAAACTATGGGAACAGAAAACAGATCAAAACACAGAACAGAAAACTGCCAGGGGGTGAGGGTGTGGGGAGGAGATGACTACAGAGGGACACGGGAATTTTTGGAGTGACAGAAATAGTCTATATCTTGACCATGGTGGCAATTACATGGCTGTCAAAACTTGCAGAACTTTGTACTTTTTTAAAGGGCAAATTTTACTGAATGTAAATTACATGTTAATAAGCAACTGCCACAAAACAAACAAAACCCAGTTGCTTTGGTGTCGTGGCACGTGCAGCTCCATGACCCTTGGGGAGGCTCGGCACGCTTTTCAAAACATCCACATGTGATTCTGACATTCTAGCATTTATATTTAGAAAGGAAGTGAAGACTTTTCTGCATGTTGTTTTGTTAAAATGTTGAACTGAGGTTTGAATATGTAAATATTATTTTTTCCTGTGTAAACACATCAGCCAAAAATATATTGACAAATACATATGTCCAATAAAGCTTGGTTATTAAAACCCAGAGGGATTCTACTGGGAAAAAACAAACCAAAGAGACATTCAGCAGGGTATGCCAGTATCATGATACTGCTGAACTCTTTTTATATCCTGGCTGACAGCCTATACCATCACTGTTAAACTGACATGTATACAACAAGTCCTATTGAATAAAAATTCATCTGTATTTAGCATATCTTTTTTCAGTCACCATCAGTTAAATAAGCAAAAACAGAGAAATCCAAAGGAGCCAAATAATTTAAAAAATAAAGATTATTTATTAATATTAATATATTGATTTCTATATCCAGTACCTAGAGTGTATTCTTTTCATGTCCATGGACTATTTACAAAAATGATATTTTAGTCTATGAGATATTCTAAAATGTACAAATAGAATAAACTACATTCTCTGATTATAATTCAATGCTACTATAAATAGATAATGGGAGGATAACCAAAAACTTTTAACCGCTTGGAATTAAAAACTGCAATTACAGAATGTTCAGTGAATTTTAATATTGTGAATACTACATGTTGAGAATTATAAGATGTAGCCAAAGCTGTACTTGGAAGGAAGTGTATAGACTTAAACGCCTCAATTATCAAATAGGAAAAGATGAAAATGAGCTATGAATTGAGTAATCAATTGAATGTGTCTGGCATATATTAACCAATCAATAAAGATTTAGTGAGTAAAGCAATTAGAGAAAGACAATAAAACAAATTTAAGGAAAATAAGATAAAGAAAAATATTTTAAAATGTTGCTAAGTTTGAAAACAGAAAAATTAAGACAGCTGAATAGGAAGGGGGGGGCAATAAAATAGATTATCTACTAAGTAGTCAATTCAAGAAGAAAGAGCATAACTATATAAAATTTAGAAAAGAAAGGAGATGCAGCTACACACACAAATTTTAAAGAATTACAAATTAATACTTTATATTATGCTATATACATTGGATAATCTAAATGAAATGAGGGCTTTTCTAAGAAAATATAAATTACTTAAAGTGTACAAAAATTATAAAGCCAGGAGACATTATTTAAGCAAAGGTTGTGGCTCACACCTGTAATCTCAACATTTTGGGAGACTCAGGCAGGAGAATTACTTGAGCCCAGGAGTTTGAGACCAGCTGAGCAACATAGTGAGGCCTCATCTCCACAAATAATGAAAAAAAAAAAAAAATTAGCCAGGCATGGTAGCACGTGCCTGTGGTCCCAGCTACTCGACAGGCTGAGGTGGGAGGATCGCTTGAGCCTGGTGTTCAAGGCTGCAGTGATCTGTGATGGTGCCACTGCACTCCAGCCTGGGCAATAGAGCGAGATACCATCTAAAAAATAAAAAAATTTAAAGTATGGATTTTTGAGCCAGATACTCCTCATTTAGCAGGTATGAGCTGTTCCTCTTGGTAACTGTGTAATCTTATCTAACTAATTAACTTCTCTCGACCTCATTTACAGGTAAGTTTCCTTACCTGTAAAATGGCACACATACAGAAAAAAACTATCTCATAGGAATATTGTGGGGATTTAAATAGATTATATGTAAACAACATATCTGATGCACTAGTGTGAATATTAAAATCTTTAAAGACCATGGAAGCAATAAGGCATGTGATCAAAGAGCTATCCCTCATCAGAACATGGGAAGCAAATAATTTTGCTGCTTTCATTGCTGTTTAAGTTTCTTTAGAACCTAGAAAAAGAAAAAAGGGATCTCATTTCTTTTTGGAAAACTAGCACATTCCTGACAGCAAAACTCAACAAAGATAGTACAAGAAAGAAAAGTACAGACTAACCCTTTTAGAAATACAGACATAAACTTTCCAAATAAAATATTAGTACTCAACCTTATTGGTATTTACATATGTATCAAATTAATATTGCTTTATTATGTTTCTGATTATGTAGTGCAATTATTTCCCATTTCTGCTATAACAAACTACCACAAACATGGTGGCTTAAAAACACTCAAATTTATTATCTTACAATTTGGGAGGCCAGAAATCTGAAATTAGTTATACTGGGGAAAAAAAATCAAGGTGTCAGTAGGGATGCACTTCTGAAGCCTCCAAGGGAGAGTACATTTCCCTGCCTTTTCCAATTTCTAAAACTGCATTCCTTGCCTTTTTTAGCTGCTACTTTCCATCTGTATTCCTTGGCTCATGGCCCCTTTTCTTCATCTTCAAAGCCAAAGCCATCTTCAAATAACTCTCTTTACTGAGGTCATCACATTGCCTTTTCTCTCTGTGTTAAATCTCACTCCCTCTGCTTCCCTTGCATAAGGACACATGTGAGTGCATTTAGGGTCCAGCTGAATAATCTGAGATAATTTACCCATCTCAAGATCATTAATTCAATCACATTTACAAATATGTTTTGCCACATAAAGTAACATTACTTATTAGGATATGAATATCTTTTGTGTGACATATTTTTCAGCCTACCATAGTCTTCCCTTTAATCTCCAATTATTCATGTCCATCCCACATGAAAAATACATTCATTCCATCCCAACATCCCCAAAGTTTCAACTCCTTACAACAACAATTCAAGTCCAAAATCTCTTCAGGTCAAAAATCCAAAGTCTCATCCTCTAAATCAGATGTGAGTGGGACTCTGGGTATAATCCATACTGGGGTAAAATTCCTCTCTATCTATGCACTTATGAAACTGGAAAACAAGTCATCTGTTCCCAAAATACAATGGTGAAACAGGCATAGTACAATAGTTATAGATAATCCCATTCCAAATGGGAGAAAAATGGAAGGAATAAAGGGGTCACTGATTTTTAAGAAATTTTAGAAATTTTAAAATCTAGCAGTGGAAATTCCACTAGATTTCAAGCCCCTTTGTGGCTCAAGATTCTGCTCTCTGGGCCTACAGTTCTGCCTTCTGCCTCTGCTTCCACAGCTCTACCCTTTAGGCTCAAGGCTCTGCCCTCTGAGTTAGCTTTCCTTTTTCCTGAAAGGCAATGCATGTTTGCAGCTGAGTTGTTTTATTAGCCTTCTCCCTGCCTGTAGAGTTTTGGAAGGCTGACTGCTTTCCTTTATTTTACCCTCTCTCTATCCCTTTCAGTACAAGTTGGCAGTGTTTCTGTTGGACTAACATCCTCCAAACCCTTGTTGCTCTTCCATGTATTTCACAGAGATAAAAAGCCATTAGACAAAAGTCTCCTCCAAGATAGTTCTGGATAATACCACATGGATTCCTACCTTCTGTTGAGATGATTGAGTGGGTCCATGAGTCATACCTTTAATCTCTTCAGTTCTAGCAAAAGGTTGTCCAACCACACCCTTGACCCTCTCTCCAGGGCACAATTTCCTAATAGTGAATCTCTTAATATTAGTATTTTTTTTTGCAAAGTGCATAACTGAGAATTTCCCAAATCAAGTTCTAGTTCCTTTTTGCTTAACAGTTCTTTCCTTAATTTGTGTCTTTCCTCTAAAATTTTATATAAGCAGTGAAAAACCAGGCAGTGCCTTCAACACTTTGCTTGGAAATCTCCTCAGTTAACTAGCCAAGTTCATTGCTTATGAGTTCTGCTTTCTACCAAGTGTAGAAATAATTCAGCTAGGCTTTCTGCCACCATATAACAAGGATCTCCTTTCCTCCAGTTTCCAACAACATGTTCTTCATTTCCCTCTGAGCCCTTGCCAGTAGCACCTTTAACATATTTCTACCAATATTCTATTTCTGATATGTGTATACTACAATATGATGCAGGCGTGCTCTACACCATGCTTCTTACTTCCTCTTGAGCACTCACTAACAGTATTTAACATCCATATTTCAACTCACAGCCTGTTCAAGGCAATCTCAGTTTTTTTCTGTCATGTGCCTCAAATTCTACCAGACTCTTACCATTATCCAATTCCAATGCCACTTTCACATTTTAAAATATTTGTTACAGCAGCACCCCACCTCTAGGTACCAAATTCTGGATCAGTCAGGGATGCACCAGAGAAACAACCAGTAAAACACATGCACGTGCACACACACACACACACATTTAGTGCAAGGAATTATCTTACGTAATTGTGGGAACTGACTAGGCGAGTCTGAAATCCATAGGGCAGGCTATCAGGAGGGGCAGTCTGGAATTCTTGGGCACAAGCTGAAGCTTTAGTCCACAGGTAGAATTTCTTTTTCTTTAGGGAAACCTCAGTTTTCCCCTTAAGGCCTTTTAACTGATTGAATCAGGCCCACCCAGAATATCAAACATAATCTATTTTACTTTAAAAGACAAATGATTATAGATATCAGTCACATATACAAAACACCTTCACAGCAACACCTAGATTAGTGGTTAATTGGATAACTGGGGACTATAGCCTAGCCAAGCTGACAGATAAAACTGACCATCGCACAGAGCAAATAGATGGTTAAAAGTCAGACAATCCAGAAATATAAAATAATGTAATAAAAACTATCAGGAGACCTACCATCCAGAGATACTACTGCTAACCTCTGTGTATTTCCTTTTGGACTTTATTCTATTCAAATACAAATACACACTTGTATTAGTCCATTTTCATACTGCTATAAAGAACTTCCTGAGACTGGGTAATTTATAAAGGAAAGAGGTTTAATTAACCCACCATTCAGCGTGGCTGGGAAGGAGTCAGGAAGCTTACCATCAGGTTGAAAGGTGAAGGAGAAGCAAGGTACCTCCTTAACAAGGCAGCAGGAAGAAGTGCCAAGCAAGGGAGGAAGAGCCCCTTATAAAACCATCAGATCTCATGAGAACTCACTATCACAAGAACAGCATGGCAGAAACTGCCCTCCATGATTCAATTACCTCCACCTGGTCTCTCCCTTGACACATGGGGATTATGGGGATTACAATTAAAGATGAGATTTGAATGGTGGCACAAAGCCTAACCATATCATTCTGCCCCTGGCCCCTCCCAAATCTCATGTCCCTTTCACATTTCAAAACCAATCATGCCATCCTAACAGTCCCCTGAAGTCTTAATTCATTCCAGCATTAACCCAAAAGTTCAAGTCCAAAGTCTCATCTGAGACAAGGCAAGTCCCTTCCTCCTAGCAGCCTGTAAAATCAAAAGCAAGTTAGTTACTTCCTAGATACAATGGGGGTACAGGCATTGGGTAAATACACTCGTTCCAAATGGGAGAAACCGGCCAAAACAAAGGGGCTACAGGTCCCATGCAGGTCCAAAATCCAGCACAGCAGTCAAATCTTAAAGCTCTGAAATGATCTCCTTTGACTTCATGTCTCACATCCAGGTCACACTGATGCAACACTCACTCATGCACAAACTCCTACACACACACTCTCATACACACACTTGAACAAACTCGCACTCCCATTTAAAAATGATATTATAATAGACATTTTGTAAATAATCTTTGTAAAAGAAAATATCTATACATTTTTCATTTAAAAATACATGTTCCACTTTCAAACTCATTTTATGAGGCCAGCCATTTTCCTAATACCAGAGTTAGACAAGGACACCACAAGAAACGAAAATTACAGGCCAACATCTCTGATGAACATAGATGCCAAAATTTTCAACAAAATACTAGCAAACCAAATTAAACAATACATTAGGAGGATCACACACCATGATCATTATCCCTGGATGCAAGCACGGTTCAACATACGCAGATAAATAAATGCGTTAGACTACATTGACAGAATGAAGGATAAAAATGATATGATCATCTCAATAAATGCAGAAAAAGCATTTGACAAAATTCAACATGCTTTCATGGTAAAAACTCTCAACAAATTAGGAATAAAAGGAATGTAGCTCAACATAATAAAGGCCACATGTGGCAAGCCCACAGCTGCCATCATACTCGAGGAAAAACAGTAAAAAGCTTTTCCTCTAAGATCAAGAACAAGGATGCCCACTCTCCCCACTTTATTCAGTATAGTACTGAAGGTCCTAATCAGAGAAATTAGGCAAGAAGAAAAAATACATCCAAATTGAAAAGGAAGAAGTAGATTTGTCTGTGTTTGCAGACAACATGATCTTATATACAGAAATCCTAAAGTCTCTACCAAAAAAACCGTTAGAACAAATGAATTTAGTAAAGCCGTAGGATACAAAAAGCAACATACAAAAGTCAGTAGCATTTTTACACACCAACCAACAATCTGAAAAAGAAATCTAGAAAAGAATCCCATTTACTATAGTACTTAAAAAATACGTAGGAATAAATTTAACCAAAGAAGGGAAAGATCTGCACACTGGAAACAAACTGAGGAAAAATTGAAGACAATTCAAATAAATAGAAAGATATCCCATTTAAAAAAAAAAAAAGAAAGATATCCCATTTTATGGATTGGATGAATTAATATTGTTAAAAATGTTTATACTACCCAAAGTGAGCTATAGATTAATGTAATTTCTAGCAAAATTCCCATATCATTTTTCATAGAAATAGAAAAATATCCTAAAATTCATATAAAACCATAAGAGACCTGAATAGCTAAAGCATATTTGAGCAAAAACAAAGCTAGAGGCATTACACCACCTGATTTCAAGATATACTACAAAGCTGTTGTAATCAAAGAGCATGGTATAGGCATAAAAAAGACAAGTAGAGCAATGGAATGGAATAGAGAGCCCCGAAATCCACACATTTGCAAAGGTGCCAAGAATACACAATAGAGAAAGGACAGTTTATTTAACATGTGGTGTTGGGTAAACTAGATGGCCACCTGCAGAATAAAATTGGACCCTGATCTCACACCATATACAAAAATTAACTCAAAATGGATTAAAGACTTAAGCATAAGAACTAAAACTATAAAACTACTAGAAGAATAAATAGTGGAAAAGCTTCTTGATAATGGTCTAAGCAATAATCTTTTGGATATGACTCTAACAGCACAGGCAACAAAAGCAAAAATAGACAAATGGAATTGCAACAAACTGAAAAGCTTCTGCACAGCAAAAAGGAAACAATAAAGTGAAGAGACAACCAATGGAATGGGGGAAATATTGGCAAGCCCTACATCTGATAAGGGGTTGATATCCAAAAATATAAGGAACCCAAATAACTCAATAACAATAAAACGAATAATCTGATTAAATGAGCAAAGGACCTGAATAGACATTCTCAAAAGAAGATGGCAATGGCCAATAAGTATGTGGAAAAATGCTCACTATCACTAACCATCAGGGAAATATAAATATAAGCCACACGAGATATCTCACACCTGTTAGGATGACTGTTACCAAAAAGAGAAAGGACAATAAGCATTGATGAGGATGTGGAGAAAAGGGAACGTTGTATACAGATGATGGGAGGTAAATTGAGATAGCCATTATGGAAAACAGTATGAAGGTGCCTCAAAAAATTAAAAACAGAACTACTAATTCAACAATCCCTCTTCTGGGTATATATCCAAAGGAAATAAAATCATTGTGTTGAAGATATATTTGCATTCCCATGTTCATCGCAGCATTATTCACAATAGCCAAGATGTGGAATACACCTAATTGTCCATTGACAGATGAATGGATAAAGAAAATGTGGTATATATACACACACAATAGAATACTACTTAGCCTTTAAAAAGGAGGATATCCTGTCATTTGGGACAACCTGGATAGATCTGGACAATATAAGTGAAATAAGCCAGACACAAAAAGATAAGCTTTGCATGATCTGACTTATATATGGAATCTAAAGAAGTTGAACTCATAGAAGCAGAGTGAAGAATAATGGTTGCCAGGGGTTGGGGTGAGGGGTGGCAGAGAAATAAGGAGATATTGGTGAAAGGTACAAAGCTTCAGTCAGACAGGATGAGTTCTGGATATCTATTGTACAGCATGATGGCTATAGTTAATACAATGTGTTTTATACTTGAATATTGCTAAGAGAGTAGCTCTTAAGTGTTCTAACCACAAAATATGTGAGGTAATGAACATGTTAATTAGCATGATTTAATCACTCCACAATGTACACATATATCAAAACATCACATTGTATACCTTAAATATACTCCATTTTTATTTGTCAATTATACCTTAAAAACTACGGGGAAGGAGGGAGGCTGCGGAGAAGAAACAACCCTGCCAACATCTTGACCTCTGACTTCTAGCCTCTAGCTTCCAGAATTGTGAGAAAATAAATTTCTGTTGTTTAAACCACCCGGCCTGTGGTCTTTCATTATGGCAGCCCTGGCAAGTGAATGCAGGCAAGTGCAATCCGAAATCATTGATTGATTGATTGATTGATTGGAGACAGAGTCTCAGGAGTCTCCCTCTGTTGCCCCAGGCTGGAGTGCAGTGGCACAATCTCAGCTTAGTGCAACCTCCATGCCCCGGGTTCGTGATTCTCCTGCCTCAGCCTCCCGAGTAGCTGGGATTACAGGTACTCGCCACCATGTCCGGGTTATTTTTGTATTTTTAGTAGAGACAGGGTTTCACCATGTTAGCCAGGCTGGCCTCGAACTCCTGACCTCAGGTGATATGCCCGCCTCAGCCTCCCAAAGTACTGGGATTACAGGCATGAACGACCACGCCCAGACCAGCATCATTTCTTCAACTTTTTTTTCATTCTCTTATTTTGCGGAGAAATAGATAAGATTTGGTTTTTTAGTTTAAACACATCAAACCCATGATTGGGGATGCATGTCTTCTCTAGCATGCTGCAGTAGCATGGGGCGGGGAGAGGGGAATTTAATGCTCCGTCTAAAGATACAGCTCACTATTATTTACTTCTGAAAAAATGAACTTGAACCTAATCCTGTCAACAGTCAACCTTACATAACCCATGCACTCAGTTGGATCAGACATCTTCTGGGGTTTGTGCTTTGCAACTATACTATCTTGATGAGCCCCAGCAACACAGCTCTTAACATTATTAGATCCAGGACTGCGGCCTTTATGGAAGGAGCAGTCAGCCAGCAGCAGCTCCCTAACAATCCCACAAGCTTAGATCATCTCTAACCAGGCAGCACAGTAGAGAATTCTGGTGGGCCCAAACATTTGCTAATAAGAGAGCTTGGAAAGATTTAAAGTTCTTTTAGATAAAAAATATAAAATAAGACAAAAAGAAACAAAGAATACATGTTCACTATGCAGCACTCAGAGAGGCAGAAGAAAGTAAATGTTATTGGAAGCCCCATCACTCAGAAAGAAATCACCATTAACATTTTAGTGTATCTTGGAAGTTTGAGATATATAGATAGGAATAAATATAACTGCAGTAGTACCCCTTCATCTGTGCTTTCACTTTCCACAATTTCAGGTGCCCAGGATCACAGTCTGAAAGTAGGTAAATACAATGCAATATTTTTAGAGACCACATTCACTTGAGAAAGACCACATGTAACTTTCATTACAGTATAATTGTTCTATTTTATTATTAGTCTCTTACTGTAGCTAATTTATAAATTAAACTTTCTCATAGGTATGTATGTACAAGAATTAGTATATATATATGTATATACACACACACACACACATACATATATATGGTTTGGTACAATCCATGGTTTCAGGTATTCACTGGAGGTCTTGGTATGTATCCCTTGAGGATAACGGGGACTACTGTACATAGATATATACATTTAGTTGTAATACTGCATAAATTTTATTATAACGGTGTACCTTGGATTTATTTATTTAGATGTACCATAATTTAACCAATCCTTTTCTGATGGTCCTTGCATTAGTCAGAACTCTTTCTTTTGCAAATGACAAAAACTCACCTTAAAACCAACTTATAAGAAACAAAGAAATACATTGGCTTTAATAACTGGGAGGCTCAGGCACAGCTGAAACAGGGAATCAAAGGATGTCAGACTTCTGTCTCTCCAGCCCATGGTAGGCTCTCCCCATATGCTCTGTGAAATGGCTACCAGCTGCTCTAGACTCATTTTCTGTAGGTTTAATAATCTGTGGCAGAGATTGCTATTAGCCTACCCAGTATCCTACTAGAACCCCATTTTTATTTAGGGAATCAGTGTGCCCAGGTAAAACCCACATTTCTGAGACTCCCTTGCAGGTAGGATATCCACATACAAGACAATAAAGTTGAAGTCCTACCTCACACCAGATACACAAACATTAAGTCTAAGTGAAAAATAGGCCTAAATGAAAGAGCTAAAACTATACAACTCTTTGAAGAAAACATAAATCTTTGTGACCATGGTTAGACAAAGCCTTCTTAGTTATGATACTAAAAGCACAAATGACAAAAGGAAAACTAGATAAATTGGACTTCCAGGTTAAAACTTTGATGCTCCAAATGACATTATTAATGAGGTTTAAAGACAACTACAGAATGGGAGAAAATATTTGCAAATCATATATCTGAGAAGGGCCTAGTATTCAGAATACATACACAAGGAACTTCTACAAGTTAAAAAGACAACCCAATTAAAAAGTGGGCAGAGGACTTAAACATTTCTCCAAAGAAGACATGCATGGCCAATAAGCACGTGGAAAGATGCTGAACATCATTAGTCATCAAGAAAATACAAATTAAAACATGAGCTATCACTTCAAACCCACTAAGATGGTTAAAATAAAAAGACAGTCAATAGCGAGTGTTGGTGAGGATGTGGAGAAATTGAAACACTCATAGATTGTTGTTGGGATTGTAAAATGATGCAGCTACTTTGAAAAACAGTTTTGCAGTTTCTCAAAATGCTAGACATAGAGTTACCATATGACTCAGCAATTCCACAACTAGGTATATGCCCAAGAGAAATGAAAACATATAAAAGAAAAATTTTTAAAGAACTAAAAAAAATGAAAATATATGCCCACGCACAAACTTGTATCCAAATGTTTCTAGCAGCATTATTCATAACAGACAAAAAAGTGAAAACAACTGAAATGTCCATCAAATAATGAACGGATAAACAAAATGTGGTATAACTGTAAAATGGAATGAATGTTATTCAGCCATAAACAGAAACAAAGCACTGATACATGGTACAGCATGGATGAACTTTGAAAACATTACACTAAATGAAGAAAGAAGCCAGTCACAAAAGACCAATATGGTATGGTTCCATTTATATTAAAGGTCCAGAACAGGCAAATATAGAGAGATAGAAAGATTAGTGGTTGTCTAGGGCAGGGGGTGGAATGGGAGATGGAGAACAGGAAATGACTTCTAATGAGTCATGGGGGTCGGGCGCAGTGGCTCATACCTGTAATCCCAGCACTCTGGTAGGCCGAGGCGGCGAGGGGGTGCAGGGGAGGGGGAATCATTTAAGGTCAGGAATTCGAGACCAGCCTGGCCAAGATGGCGAAACCCCTCTCTACTAAAAATACAAAAATTAGCCAGGCGTGGTGGCGGGTGCCTATAATCCCAGCTGCTTGGGAGGCTGAGGCAGGAGAATCTCTTGAACCTGGGAGACGGAGCTTGCAGTGAGCCCAGATCTCGCTGCTGCACTCCAGCCTGGGTGACAGAGCTAGACTCCATCTCAAAAAAAAAAAAAAAAAAAAAGAGTAATAGGGTTTCTTTTTGGAATGATGAAAGTGTTCTATAATTAGCTCTCGGGAAGAGTTGTGCAACTCTGAATATACTAAAACCAAGGAATTGTACTAAGTATGTGAATTACATGATATGAGTTATATCTTTTTTTTTTTTTTTTTGAGACAGAGTCTCGCTGTCGCCCATGCTGGAGTGCAGTGGCGCGATCTAGGCTCACTGCAGGCTCCGCCCCCCGGGGTTCACGCCATTCTCCTGCCTCAGCCTCCCGAGTAGCTGGGACTACAGGCGCCGGCCACCTCGCCTGGCTAATTTTTTGTATTTTTAGTAGAGACGGCGTTTCACTGTGTTAGCCAGGATGGTCTCGATGTCCTGACCTCGTGATCCGCCCGCCTCGGCCTCCCAAAGTGCTGGGATTACAGGCGTGAGCCACCGCGCCCGGCCGATATGAGTTGTATCTTAACAAAGCTGCTGAAAAAATAAACCTAGACTCTTATTTTACCTTTTGATCTGAAGACAGTCTTCTACTATTTGATAACTTCATCTGTACCTGCTCATGTATCTACCTCTAGAACTTCTGTTGCATATGGTAAACATATTTCCAAGACCTCTCCTCCATTCAAGGCCAACCTGGAAGTCACCATTCACATGTGGTAAACGGTGTTCCAGCAACCTACCCAGACCCCACTCCAGGCCCCAGTCGAATTTTGCATCACCATGGCTTGTTCTGAGCCCTTCATTGTTTGCGGTTTCTCACAATTTCTCTGTCTCTTTCTTAGGGGCTTGGGAGAATCTCTTAGGCCTGTCTTCTAATTGAGTGGTTCCAAAATCTGGGTAACCCATCAAAATACTTCCAGGCATTTGTTAACGCTGTGGGTCCTTAGCCACCACCTGAGGATTCTGATTCTACAAGCCAAGGGTAGGGCCCAGAGATTCTTTTTAATACAGTGCTCTGGATGATTGGTGACTTTAATTCAGCTAGTTTAGCATTTGCAAACAGCTTGTATAACTCACTAATTCCTTGTTCTGTGATATCCATCCTGCTATTTCCTGCTGTCTTGAGAATTTTATTTGAACAATGTGTTTCATCTCTAAGAACTCTACATTGTTCTCAGACTGCTTTTTCATAACAGTTTTTTTTCTGCTTTATCACTGCAATGTCCTCTCAAATTTCACTGAGAATACTAATCAGAGGATTTTTTAAAAGTTTTTTTGTCTGTATTATTTTTGGTGTGTGCTCGGAGTACTCACATTCTGAGACTTTTCTTCCTTGGCCTGTGCTGTCAGCGTGGCGGAGCCTCCGTACACAGGGAAGCCACTTGGCAGGATGAAGACTAGCGCTAAAGTGAAGCTATCACCTCAGCATGGCTGGAAATTTCCATCACCAGGCACCCAACAAGTACTTATCCCACATCTCCTAAGGTAGCGGTTTTTCTAACTTGGCTGTATATTAAAATTATCTGGGAAGTTCTCAAAACTTCCAAAACCTGGGCAAAGCAACGAAACAGGTCTCAGGCATCAGTACCTGCCAAAAGCTTCCCAGGTGATTTCAATGTGTATTCAAGCTGGCAAACTGCTAATCTAAATCAACCCTTCTCAGAAGTTCATGTGATGTGAATTACTTGGGGATCTTAGTAAAAAGTAGATCCTGATTCATAACACGTGACATGGAGCTTCAGCGTCTGCATCTCTAACAAGCTTCCACGTGATGCCAATGCTGCCGCCCTCGGTTCCGTTCTTTGAATATTAAAGGTCTATATTAGCGGGTCTCAAAGTGTGTTTTCTGGACCAGCAGCAGCAATGTCACCTGGGTGCTTGTTAGAAATTCAGTTCTCCGGACTGATCCCAGACCTTCTGAATCAGAAACTCAGGGAGTGGGGCCCAGCATCTGTGTTTTAACTTCCCAGTGATGTGAATGCTTGCTCAAGTTTGTAGGGCATACTTCTCTAAGCATGAGCCTCTGAGCCCCTGAGCCCCTTCAACAAAAACCATGTGGCTTTATAGTGTGCACATTTATGGACCCTAGGCCACCCCATCAGACTCTCAGAAGGTGAAGTTGCAGATTGTGCATTTTTAACAAGTTTCCCAGGTGATGCTGATGTATAGCCTAACATTTAAGAACGGCTGTCTCTGGCACCTCGGCCCTGTGAGGCCTCTGAGAATGTTTCAGTGTCCCAACATTTAAGCAGTTTTGGTTATTTCGATGCCCCAGGCTATTTCTACCTGGTTAATTACCTGTGTAGAAGCTTAACACGATTAACTCAGGTGGATACCATCTTGGATGTCCCATAGAACCCTATAATTATGTGTGAAATTCACATTTAATTTAAGCACAAGGGGAAAGATTACCCTGATGACTCTGAGGCCGTAGGGTATGCAGAGCAGATTCTGAGCAGAGCTTGGAGCTGTTTCCTCCTAGACCTATGCCATAGCCATCTGAGGCCAGTAGAATGTTCAAGATTTGGGCTTTCCTGATCCCCAAGTTAGTCTCGATAGTATCCACTGAAGCGTTAATGCCACTAGTTTGCCTAAACTCAGAAAAAAATATAGTTGAGTGTTTAAGTTAATAACCAGCAGAGATCAACATGTAATTATTTGGGTAATTTGACCACAAAATGTGCAAATAAAAAATAATTTTTCCCCAAAATATGTGTTTAAGGTCTGAGTTGTCAAAATCTCATTGGTCTCTTCCTTTGACTTGTGCAGAAACTGGGTCTCTAAGTGTTTGTTTTTGCAGAGAATACATTTTAATGTGCTATGCTATGATGTATTAAAGGAATGGAGAGACTTTGGTTCAGAAATTCTTTTTTTCCTCTGTACTAGCCAAGCATTTCAAATGATTTGGCTTTGGCTTCAGTGTTCCTTTGGAGAGCTGATTTTTTTTGTTGTTTTTTTGTTTTGGCGGGTGGGGGTTAGCCTCAGCCATTACCAAAGGAAAAAAATCAACTCCAAAGTGCAAAAGGAACAGCCAAAGGAACTCCAGAACTGCCCACCCCACCCCTGGGCAGAAAAAGTAAAATCACAACACAAAAGCGCAACAGGCCATTCCCTAACGAACTGAAAACAGTTCTTTGGGGAGTGTTTCCTGCCCAGGGCCTGCTTTCCCTGCTGGTTCCTGGGCTGCCGCTGGAAAGGGGCCAGGCTTCGGCACCTCCTTGCCTTTGATTGCTGTTTATCCCCTGAAACATGATTAGGTATAATTATGTATAATCTCTCCCTTGTTTACCCTTCTCCACCAAAGCTTGAACGTGGTTCAATTGTGTCTTTCTCTTTGCCTGAGCACAGCAAAGAAACATTTCCCGTGTTTTCAACTTTATTATTTTTTTAAGAAATAGAGGCATTAGGTATCCATTTGTCCCTTCATTCTCCCAAGCCTGACATTCTGGCAATTTCTGAATTGTTTCATTCAACAATGACAGTTGAGTGCCAAGCGTGGTGCTAAGTGCCTTGGAGGAGTTAGAAGTGAAACCTATATAGACCCTTCTCCCAAGGATTTCCCATAGTAAGTGTCTCTTTAAATGGGAAAAGAGTGTAATTGGAACATAATGGGAAGAAATAAAGCTACTCATCTTTTCTTAACCAACAACATACCAATTGTCAATATTTTCTCTCTTGTAGTTATTTGCTAGTTTAATTCTTGACCCTGACTTAATCATTGATAGCCGAGTTTATTAGAGGCAGGGGTCCACGAGTATCCTATTTGGTTTCTTCCACTATAGGCCATCTCTACTGCTCTGTTTTCAAGAAAGTTGAGTATTCTACATGCAAAGAAGATCCCTAAACCAGAATTGGCACATGAATACACGTATGCAAGGGTATGAATCGTGCACGTAGGCTCTGGGCACAGTTGCACAGGACCCCATGCTCAGAAGGACCCTGTGCTTGGTTTAATGTCCTCCTGTCACCACCTTGACATTCTTAATAGTTTTGAACAAGGGATTCTGCATTTTCATTTGGTACTGGGCCCCACAAGTTATGTAGCGTTTTCTGCATGTACCCCAGAACCTATTTTTTCTGTGGCATTCTCATCCAACATTGAGCATAAACAAATGGAAGTTCATCCAGAATCTGATGGCAAAAAGCGAGAGGGGAAAGAGCTGAGTTTGCGTGTGTGTTCATGTGCTAATGACTTTTGTGGCACTCCTCCGGCCTATGTTTAGATTTCTTTAACATGCCTATTAATCTTGTCAAGTTTCGGCCCAGCTCTTCTGAAATAGAACTGACCCCCAAAATCTCCTGGCAATGGGCTGTTCAGGCCTGTCCCCTTTCTCAGAGTATGCTGCTCACTGAGGGGGCTGCTAAAGGAATATCTGTCTCCCTTAGAGGGAAACTGCTAATTCCCAGGGATTGAGTTTAGAAGACAGACCAAGAGCGTGCAGAAGAGTGAAAAATGACTTCCCCCACACCCTTCTAGGTTCCTTGGCTGGGCTATGATTTAAATTGACGTAAGACAGATTAATAGGAGGAAAGCCACATTTAACTGTGTACACATGGGAGTCCCACAAAATATGAGACTCTATGAGACTAAAAGAAGGGTGAGATGGCTGAAGCCTATATAGCAGCCTGAGCTACAGAAGGAAATGGGGGCTTGGGGCTTCTGGGGATGGTGGTGACACAAGTTATGGGAGGGTGACAGAGCAATTATACAGTGAATAAACGTTGTCTTTTTAGGCAGATAAAAAGTCTCTCCCTTAGTAAAAAGTTGTCTGGGCTGGGCATGGTGGCTCACGCCTGTAATCCCAGCACTTTGGAAGGCCAAGGTGGGTGGATCACTTGAGGCCAGGAGTTTGAGAGCAGCCTGGCCAACAAGGTGAAACCCCATCTCTACTAAAAATACAAAACTTAGTTGGGCATGGTGGTGCACACCAGTAATCCTAGCTATTGGGGAGGCTGAGGCATGAGAATCGCTTGAACCCAGGAGGCGGAGGTTGCAGTGAGCCGAGATTATGCCACTGCACTCTAGCCTGGGCAACAGAGTGAGACTGTCTCAAACAAAACAAAACAAAACAAACAAACAAACAAAAAGTTGTCTGGAGCAGTTCTCAGGAGAAGAGATGATTGTCTTGGCGTGGTGTCCATTCTCCTCTGCTGCGATTGGGGTTAATCTTCCCATGTTGATAAGATTCCCAGAGAGCAGATTCATGATAATTGAGTTTTTTTTGGAGGATCCGTCTTTAGGTAGATAAGGGGTCTCAGGGAAAACCTCTGCCTGCGTTCGCTGTTCCCCAAGTGCCCTCTGTTCAAAGTAATCAGCATAGCAAAGTGGCATATTTTGGGGTAGCATTTCTGGAACTCCTTCCTTCAAGTGTAACTAACACTTCCAGGGGGGAATGGTTGATAAGCCATGTCCCAAGGGAGGGGAGATGGAACCTGTTTGCCAAAACAACAGGGAATTACATAAGGGGAAGCCAGTGTTCACTCTCTAAAACCTTAATTTTTAGATTCTGGAAGGAGAGAGGGGAAGGTTACTTCCTGAGCTATGAAGAGGTTCAGACCCTTCTCTAAAAAGGGTTCTGGGCGAGAAAGGGGGTCCCAGGCCCGTCTACACAGCCCAGTGGTGATGAAGAAAAATGTATTTTCCTTTGACACACTGCTTTGTATTTGGTGAGGCAAATATTGACAAAGAAATCAATTTGGTTTTTGTTTTGTTTTTAAGAAGAAAAGCAAAATCTTAAAAACCAGAGCTTTAAAAAGCCCGGAAGAAAATATGCCAAAATATTATAACACTTGATTTTGGATCGTAGGCAGATGAGTGGGGTTTTTCCCTCTTCTTTTTACTTCAGGCTTTTCAAAAATTTTACAGCCATATCTTATCATTTTTATAATATAAAATGTAGGTTTATCTAACATTTAAAATTAAAGGTTTAGAATTTTAAAATAAAGATATGAGCATATATTTAAACATGCTTGGGTCAACTACCTCAGCTGAGAGCTTTCTCCTGTCAGTTTCTGACACTAAACCTTAATGAAGAAGCTAGGAAATCAGTTGACTTACACTTCTCACTTTGACATTTTTAAATCTTAGGGGATATTTGTATGCAAACAGGAATGTGAGCTCTGGTTGGCAGAATTCATTTCTACCTGCGGAACATTCCCACCTGAATCTCCAGTATTCCTCTGCAATTTTCAGAGCAGAGAGAATCAAAGCCATTAAAAAGCTGACTGTGACATTAGGCTGAAGAGAGGCACAGATGTCCTCCCCAGAAACACTACTTGCTCTTACCCAGGCAACAGAGGCTTGAGGACTAACCTTGTAAATTACCTGGCATGTGTAAGTAACAATGTTTGCAAGAAAGTCTTTCAACCTTTTTTTTTTCCCCCAAGACAGTACTGGTGGCTCTTTCAAGTTCCAATTATAAATCTCCAAACCCCAGACATTTGGGTGCCAGGCTGAAACAGGGACTGTTCCTGCTAAGACTTGTAGTAAATTGCAACAGTGTGGAAAGTGGGCGGTTTGTTTCCCAGAGTTCAAGCAGGGACTGTAACTGCCAGTGCCATCTCTTTGAGATGCTTCGTGCCCGGGGCTCCTAGCTCTTCCAGGTTGGGAAATAGCTCTCATACCTGGAAGAAGCTGGCCAAAGGACTGACCAGCAGGAGACAGAACTCAGGCCTGAGGGCTCTAGGTTCATCAGTAAAAAAGTAACTGCCTAATGCGGCTTCCAGCTATGAGAAGAATATAAATGAACACCATATTCTTCCAAAGGCCTCTAATCTGAGACTCCCAGGGATGATACATATGTATGTGTTAAATTTATCCATAAAGAGTCAGGACTTGTTGATGTCCCTTTATGGTTTACAAGCCGAAATGTGTGCAGCAATGGAAGTTAACTTCACAGATATGGCCTTGTTTCAGACAAAAGGTCACTGGGCTGTCACTGAGACTCGGTGAGGAAAAAAAAATGGTGCAAAACGCCTCAGGATGGCAGCATCTTGACTTGGGTAAACACCAGTGTACCGTGTGTCTTCTGCATGCATATACACGTATGTCTATATCTCAGTCAGATGAAGAGCACCACAAAACTGGTATTTAAGTGATTAAGTGTATTTGAAATTTTATTGATTCTAGAAGAGGCAGCATATGAAAAGAGACTGGGGAAGCAGAAAGGAGTCCGTAGGCTGCAAATGAGACAAGGATGTGCTGTCTCTGTGGGTGACTGGGAAGTGCTGGGCATGGAGAGAAATACTTGAATTAGCCACCACCCAAATACGATAAGCCAGATGAAATACGGCTGCTGGCTCGCCTGAATGTGGCAATTCCAAAGGTGTGGAGGCAAATCTGACTGTACAACCTGCTCCCTCACAGGTTGGCAGCAAAACCCATAATTCAGAAAAAAGGAGATGATGTCAGAAAGACCCTCTCCTCCAAAATACAGCCTCTCAGGTCAGAAGGAAGGCACAGCCTTCTTCCTAACACATCAGAGGGTTTCCTGAAGCAGTCAGCGAGAGACACATCAGCACTCGGGAAAATGCAGATGCCTGGACTTCTAATACCTGGGATGCCAGGCAGGAAAGGACAGCTTGGATTTTGATATAGATGGTACCACTTGAACTGGGAATGAACCAGTCCTAGAGCAGGTCTCTTAGGAGAAAAAGCTCTAAAAACAAAGAAAAACCCTGAGAGAAGATGGTCATCCTTTCAAGAGGCATCTACAAGAGTTGTAACATTAACTAGATGTGAGGCCTGGGCCAGGGCACAGAGAGATCATGACTAGTAGGAAAAATGCAAGATACTGTGGGACACAAGAAGCTCTGGGGGTCCAAGGGCAGTTCCAGGAATGCTTCAAGTCTTCCCCTGTCGGTGGAAGCTGGGGCTGGGGACACCTGGAGAACCAAGAGCTATTTGGAAAAGGGTGACGACTTCTAGAAGCACCTGTTGCTAAATCTGAACTTGAAAGTTACAGTACAGAAAGCACGGACTGTGACATCAGAGAGATCTGCTTCATTGCTTCCTACCTTCCCATGCTTGGCTTAGTTAACCCATTTGAGCCTCAGTTTGTGAATAATAAAACCTACTTCACAGGGCTATTGGGAGGATTTAACAACAAAATACTGACAAATGGGCACTCAAAACATGTTAGCTCCTTTCTCCTTCATTTTATCCCCTATTTAACCTTTTGATTCATGTCTTTCACTCTTTTTGTCCAGTTATGCTTTTCTTCAGTTTCAACTCCCTGTTTGTCTTTCAAACAATGGTGGAGGCTGAAGGTATGTTTCAACCCCCCTTATCCTTGGCCATGCCTCCAAGAACTCAGAGCTCTGAGACCTACTTCCTCCTCATTGTCAGATAGGTTAGACACGCAGAGGGCTCCTAAACACCACAGAGCTGACAGTGAAGCCCCATGTTGGCTTTGATCTGAATCTCCCTTCTAGAATAGTCTCGAGGACCTCATTTCTCTTGGGGCAGGCCACTCATAACTTTAAATTGGGTTATTGTCATTCTTGTGCCCAATAATGCTCAGTTGTAATGTTCTTCCAAAATCTTTAAGAAATCGTCCTGCTCAGCCTCCGATGCTGACACTCTTGGACCAAATACAGCTGACCTTGTTCTAATTTGCACAGCTGATAACTCTGGGATCTGTTCACTGTTTTGAAGATAAACCAAAACTGGGTCAGGCTCTTATCCAAGGCTAAAATCAGCACACAATGTTGAGGAAAGCAGTCAACAAACATAAAGACAATTAAGTTCTTTGAGTTACTTGTATTAGATAATATGTTCTCATGGTTAAAAATATTTTAAAAATATATAAAAAGTGATAGTGAAAGTTTTATCTCCCATCCCCCATCCATCTTGTTCTCTATTTCTTTCCCCCAAGACACAATCCCCATTTTACTATTTCTCATTTCCCTCCACTTTTCTTTACGCCCATGTAAATATATATTTTTATTTTCTCCCCTTCTCACCCAAAAGGTAACAAACCATATACCTTGTTCTGCATCTTCGCTTTTTCTACTTGGCGATACACCTATATATTTTAACAAATAAAATATACATAAAATATATAGAGAGATCCTTATGTAATTTTCCTTGCATTTTACAAATGCATAATATTCCATAGTGTGTATTTACTGGTTCAATCAGATCCCAAATGATAGACACTTGGGCTGTTTTCAATCTTTGTCAAGATAAACAATGCAGCAATAGCTTAACTTAGGCATCTGTCATTTTATACCTGTGTGGGTAGATCTGTAGGATGAATTACCAGAAATAGGCTATTGGGGTAAACAATGCAGCAATAGCTTAACTTAGGCATCTGTCATTTTATACCTGTGTGGGTAGATCTGTAGGATGAATTACCAAAAATAGGCTATTGGGGTAGAAGGTCAATGCCTTGTATTTTAATAGATATTATCAAATTGCTCTCCACAGATCTGTGGCATTGTGGACTTCCCCGGCATATATGTATAGAGGAATGCCTGTTTTCCCGTAGCCTCACCAACAGAGTATGTTGTCAAATGTTTGGATTTTTGCCAATCAGATATGTAAAAATTGATACCTTAATATCATTTCAAATGACATCTTATTACATTACTCTTATTATGAGTTAGGATGAGATCTTTTCATATATTTAAGGATCATTTGCATTTTTTCTCTGAACAGCCCATGTCCTTTGCCAATTTTCTATTAAGTCATTGGTCTTTATTTTATCAATTTTTAGGCCTCTTTATATAAAGAAAAATTAATTATTTTTCTGATGAGTTCTTTTTTTCTATATTTGTCATTTGTCTTTTGACTTTTTATATAAATTTATTTATCCTAGTTTTTATTTGTGAACTTTTGGGGTTTGAGTCATTAGAAAGGTTTTTCCTACTCCAATGTTATAGCAGTGGCTCCACTGTTATATTTGTCCATGTTTTCGTCTAGCATTTGTATGATTTTATGTTTATATTAAAACATATACTTGATCCATATGGAGTTTGTTCTAGTATACAGTAGTATACAGTATAAGGTAGGGATCCAAATTTACCTTTTTCCAGAGGGCTGTACACTTGTCCAAATACATTTATTTATAAATCCATCTTTACCTGCACTGATTTAAGATATACCCTTTTTATGATATATATTACACTCATGTATTTCAGTCTATTTCTGGATTGCCTATTCTGTTTCATACAACCCTGGAGCTATATCAAAGGGTGATTAAGAACATAAGGCTTGGAATCAAGTTACCCAGATTATTTTATACCGGGTAATTTGACTCCATACATGCCAGTATGGTAACATGCACCTGCAGTGCCCGCTACTTGGGAGGCTAAAGCAGGACCAGGCTACTTGAGACCAGGAGTTTGAGGCTATTGTGCACTATGATGACACCTGTCAATAACCACTGCACTCCAGCCTGGGCAACATAGTGAGACCTCATCTCTAAAATAATTTTTTTTTGAGATGGAGTCTCACTCTGTCGCCCAGGCTGAAGTGTAGTGGTGACATCTCAGCTCACTGCAACCTCCCGGGTTCAAGTGATTCTCCTGCCTCAGCCTCCTGAGTAGCTGGGATTACAGGCGTGCACCACCACACCTGGCTAATTTTTGTATGTTAGTAGAGATAGGGTTTCCCCGTGTTGGCCAGGCTGGTATTGAACTCCTGACCTCAATTGATCCCCCCTGCCTTGGCCTCCCAAAGTGCTGGGATTACAGGCATGAGCCACCACGCCTGGCCTAAAACAAAATTTTTACAAAATCAAAGCATGTATGACCTGGAATAATTTATCAGCTTTTTCAACCTGTAAAATGGGATTAAATGTGCCTTTCGTTAAGCCTGGCACAGGGGCACACTCAAACAATGTCAACAATAATGTTGGTATGTTTTCCAGCTGCTGGAGGGAGTGCCTCATCCTTGTCCCTTTATGTAGGACCTCTGTAAGGATGCTGCTGTTTGTACCACAAGTCCTCGCCTCGTGTTCCTGAAGTGGCTGAAGCATGACTATACCAGCAGAGTTCCCTACCATATAGGAGATGCCCGGCGATCTCTGCACATTCCAAGCCCCTGTGGAAATGGTTCTGTCCTCCAGTGCCTCTCTGCAGACCTCAGGCCCAAGTCCTTGGGGGAGGGGCTGTGGAATAAGTTCCCAGACTGACATCAGGCTCTCCCTTCATAAGCTCCAACAAATGCCTTCCCTTCTCTTTCATACTAAACCTTCATATAAATCAACTCCTCACTGTGGATCTGTCCGTCAGCTCATCAGACATTCCTAGACAGGTTTGAATCTCATCTGAGACATAGGACAGGTCTCTCTCAATCTCTCTTTCTCTTACACACACACACACACACATGACTCTTACACACACAGATAAACACACGCATATTATCAGAGACCTGTGGATCTAAGAATGTGAAGGAATGAGTCCTGGGGGATTGAAGAGAGAGGCCATTTGCAATTCCAAAAAGCCCTGCAATCTCAGAATGCAAATGTGAGTTAGAAACCCAGTGTCACTCAATGTTCAGGCTTTCAACTATCTACCTGTGTTCAAGATCTCTCATTGTGCAGACCACAAGTAGGTTTTGTGGAGGACAGCAAAAGAAAGTGATACCCCAGGTTTTTGGTTTTGTTTTGTTTTTTGTTTTTTTATTTTCCTGTTTTGAGACAGAGTTTCACTCTTGTCGCCCAGGCTGGAGTGCAATGGCTTGATCTTGGCTCACTGCAACCTCCACTCCCAGGTTCAAGCGATTCTCCTGCCTCAGCCTCCCACGTAGCTGGGATTACAGGCATGCACCACCACACCTGGATAACTTTTATATTTTTAGTAGAGATGGAGTTTCACCATGTCGGCCAGGCTGGTCTCAAACTCCCAACCTCAGGTGATCTGCCCCCCTCGGCCTCCCAAAGTTCTGGGATTACAAGTGTGCACCACCACACCTGGCCACGATACCCCAGTTTTTACCTCAAAGGGTTTGCAGTTTAACGTATGTATAAAAACTACACAGGCATACATCAAGCAAAAGAGAAACTAGACCGTGATATCCTCAACACATTGGGCCACATTTCCTTCAGTAATGGCCACATGATTGGAAATCCGTATGTGAGCCGAGCACATTGCTTTTCAGTTGATGATAATGATAAAGTATACACTAAACATACAAAAATACCAAAGTGGTTTAAAGAAACCCCAGTTACATCAACTTTATATATAGAAGTGCATAGTTAAGGTCTCTTGTGAATCACTGATCAATTTGGACCAAGTCAATGAAAACAGAGCTATTTAACAGACCGAGCATATAAAATGCAGGTAAACATTTACTTTGTTTCTTAATCCCTCTGGCTCGTCTCATGGACTCTCCAGTTTTAACCACTCAGCAACTTCAAGGACACAACAGAGTCACTGAAAATTCAGAGTCCCAATAATCCACATTAAGCATTTGAGGGCAGGATAAGTGTTCAATGACTTTCCTCTTTTCAGGAGTCTCTCCTGGTGGTTTGTTATTCAATTTGGGTGGAAATAGCCACCACAACGACAGCATCTAGTACTATTTAAGTCCTTGCTATGGGCCAAACACGGTGCCATGTGTTTGACTTGCGTTTTTATTTAATAACTAACAGCAGCTGTCTGAAGAAAGTACTACTATTTTTTCCATTTTGGAATGAGGAAATTGAAACCTTGATACATTTAGGTGGCTTTCCCTAGGTCCCAGAGTTACGAAGTGGCAGAGCTTGAACTCAGGTCTGTCAAGGTCCATACTCATAACCTAGAGCTAATCGCACTTGGCCTTCAATTACAAGGACTAATTGGATCAAGCCTGGGATCAGGCCTGGAGGCACCAGACGCAGCAGTAACAGGGGCAGGTGGTTCGATCCCCCTCTGTTTCAATTCACGTGGGTAAGCCCATTGCTGAACAGTCTCTTTGCCTAAATATATCAGGCAGCCCACACCCTGGAGCCCTGCAGCTGCTTATGCAATGCCCTAGAACTAGGAAGTGTTTCATAAAACCTTCATAAAGACTTTTTAACCACTGTGATGATGATGGTAGGGAGAGGAAAGGAGGGAAAATGAAAGCTAGAAAGGCTAAGAAAGACAACCATAGAAGTGGTGTAAACAAGTGGTGGACCCACGATATCTGGTCCCCTAACTGACGTGCCCTGCCAAGTTCCAGGGTCCCTCTTAGAGAGGCTCATCCAGGCCAGCTTGGCAAACCACCTTTACCTTCTCTTACCTCACGGACCCTTCCTGGAACAAATGTAAGTTCCGAGGAGTAGCTAAGGGTGGCTAAGTCACTGGCATAGTTGTTCAATCCATTCAACAAATATCTATTTATCGCCTACCATATGCTAGGCACTGTTTTAGAATGTGAGAATAAAGCAACAAACAAATCCCAGGTGGAACTCAAGAAAATTACATTCTATGAGGGAAGGAGGAGCTTCAGGGATTTCAGACAAGCAGTGATAAAAAGTAATATAGTAGGTCAGATGGAGATAAGGGATATGTGGAAAAATAGAGCAGGTTAAGGGGATGGGGAGGGAGCAGGAAAGGAGAATCAGAGAAGTGCTGTTTTAATGGAGGTGACCAGGGAAGGCCTTCCTTGAGGAAGTGACTCCTGTGCAGAAATCTGAAGGAAGTGAGGGATGAGCCATGCTTCTTTCTGGCAAGAATGTTCCCGCCAGTGGGAACAGCTAGGGTGGAGGCCCAAAGGCAAGGGCATGCCTAACTTCTTTTCTGAGCAGCATGGGGATCAGTGGTCTGGAATAAAGTGAGATGAGGAAACTGGAGGAGATAAAGTGAGTGAAGTGAGGGAGGGCCAGATTATAGAGGGCCTTGTGGGCCACCGGAAGGACTTGGCTTCTGTTCTGAGTAATTGGAGGGCTATTGAAGGACTTTGAGCAGAGGAGTGATACAATCTGAAGAGATCACCCTGGCTGTTCTAGGGAGGCCAGGAGAGACCAGTTGTAAAGGTATTGCAATAATCCAGATGAAAGATGATGGCGACATTGCCCAGGGTGGGAGCTGGAGAGGTGACACAAAGTGATCAGATTGGGCTGTGTTTTGAAGGTAGAGCTTTCAGAATTTGATGAAGGAATGGGCATGATGTGTGAAAGAATGAAAAGAGTCAAAAAATACTCCAAGGTTTTTGGCTTGAACAATCAGAAAAAAATGGAATTGCCATTTACTGAGATTGGGGGAGGCTCCCTGAGGAACAGATTTGGGGACAAACTAGGAACTGGGTTTTGAAAATCTAAGGTTGAGATGCTTATTAGGTATCCAATGAAGATGTTCAGTAGGTAGCTTAGCGTTCGGTGGGGAAGTCTGGGTCTTGTGAAAGGCACCCGTATCTCCTATCCCTGGTTTAGGCAAGAGGTGTTGAGAGTCTGAGCTGGGACAAATATGAGATACATTGCGTTGGCAAAATAAAAAGAATCAGAAAAGGTGGATGAGAAAGAAAAGGGTGTTTAGGATGAGCGGAACATCTTTAGTTTGCAGAAATTCTATCGTAATGCGTACTTTGAAAGCGTTATTTCCAGGGGCTTTGATTGTATGTCGTGAATGTATCAGGCTATGCTGACGCAAAGAAGAGAGTTATGTTCAATAGCAAAAATGCAAATCAACAAACCAGCAACTCATTTTGAAATTAATTGGCATGAAAATGCAATGTGAAAAAAATTTTAAATTATTTTTATGTCTTTTTCAGTCTATAATTGATTCTCTTATTGAGTGTTTTATGTTAAGTGCTTTATGACATGGAGTTTTAAGGATATTGCATAAAAATAAAATGAACTATACTAGGCCTCATACGCATAATCCAGACCAACTCCACGTCTCATTGCTTTAAATTAACTTCAGCTATTACAAATTTTTTTTCTGTCTTTTGCAGCTCTTCATTGATTTTTTCTTTCATCTCCTCTCAGTGACCTTTATTACAGTGTTTTCTGATGCTAGTCCCTCCTACTCCATTTCATCTTTTAAATTTCTCCCTGATGAGATACCTTATCTTGCTGGTCCTATTTCAGATGGAGACTGAATTGTATAGATTCCCTAGAGAGCCTGCATTGAACCAAGGAAGTGACTAATATTTCTACAATAATATATCTGAGTTTGTAAAAATGTTCTTCCATCCTATTACTGAAAATTGCTATTAATTAACTTAGCAAATAATTATTTGGCACATTCTTTGTCCTAGGCACCACCTTAGGCCCTGGACGTACAAGTGTCTGTCCATAAGGTCAATGTCACAGTTTTTATGCTATTGACATTTGTAATGAAATAAAAAAAATTATTCATACTCCAACTCAGATGTGTAAAGATAATGCTCTTTCTTTAGGTTGTCCACAGCAGACACCCCCTTGCCCGCCGACCTAAAAGGATGCCAGAAAATAACTCCTAAATTTTAGTCTAGTCTTAAAACCTGATGTGGTGCAACCATTTAAACACTCTCCTTAAGAAAATGCTCAATCCCTTTAGGTAAAAATGCTTACCTCTCTGATATCTTCTGCAAGATGGTGGCTAGGTGTGTGAGGACGGGGTGTGGCTCAGTGACCTTGGCTGGAGGAAAGAAGGCCTCGTCTGTGCTCCTGTGTGGCTCTCTGAGTCCTTGGTGGCCTCTGTGGCAATGGCGTCTTTTGCGTGACTCATCTCCATTTGCTCTGTGAGCCTCCTCTGCCATCGTCTGTGGTCTGGTCTCTCAGCCTGATGAAGCCACAGTGGTGCCCCTCAACTCCTGTGGGCATCACAGACCCCTCTGAGCTCTGCCTGTCTTCCATTCACTCCCTGGGCCAGTCTAACTCTTTGCCCCTTACCATCACAGGCCCATTACATGCCCATCAGCTCTCAACTCAGCTACTTCCTAAACACCCACCCACTCAGGGGCATGTGGGGTCTTCTGGGCCCTATCCATGCCACATCAATACCAACAGCTACTCAGAAGAACCAATTCTAGTTCTCCTTTGGCAAATCGTGCTGCCCCACCAAGCTACTCTGATGTGGCCCCACAGGCGAGGGCAGCACAGCCTTTGAGATGAGCTCCTTCCAGAGTCCGAAATGTGAAGCAAATATCCGCCTCCCGCTAGTATTCCCCATAACCTGTCTAACATTCCTCCCTACCCCTGAGCTGAGGCCTCAAGGAAGAGTTCTGGGCACACTATCATATTCTCCTGCTTTCCTCTCTGTATTAGTCAGGGTTCTCCAGAGAGACAGAACCAATAGGATAGGCAGGTCGATATGGATATATGAGACGAGATTTATTAGAGGATTTGGCGCACACAATTATGGAGGCTGAGAGGTCCCACAATACGCTGTCTGCAAGCTGGAGAACCATAAGGATGTCTTAGTCCAAGTTGGAAGGCCCAAGAGCCAAGGAGGCCGATTGATGTAACTCTCAATCTGAGACCAAAGGCCTGAGAGCCCTGGGAGGCCAGGTGCAAGTCTCAGAGTCCAAATTTCTAAAGAACCTGGAATTCTGATGCCCAAGGGCAGGAGAAGAAGGGCATCCTACTCCAGAACTGCGAGGGGGTGCGGAAGGAGGAGAGGAGGAGAAGGGGAGAGGGCGAGGGGTAGTGGGGATGAAATAGGGGAGAGAGAACTATTCGCCCTTTTTCTGCCTTTTGTTCTATCCGGGCCCCCAGCAGACTGATTAGTGCCTGCCCACACTGAGGGTGGATCCTCCCCACTCAGTCCACCAACTTGCACTCCAATTTCCTTCAGCAACACCTTCACAGACCTGACACCCAGAAATAATGCTTCAGCAGCCATCCAGGCATCCCTCCATCCAGTCAAGTCAGAACATAAAATTAATCACCGTTCTCTCCCTTCTTTTTACTAATAGTTGCCTAGTCCAGAAGATAGAGTGTTTCTTTTGCATCCCTTTCCTTCTGCCCAGGATTTACTGTAAGTAACCTGGGCTGGAAGAGGTGGGCGTTGAGCTGTCCCCTTCCTCTGTCCACTTCCTCCCTCCTTGTTTACTCAACCTCATGGCTAAGCCTGAACAGCACATGTGGAGGGCTGGAGAGGAACAGAGAGGGTTAACAATAAATTAACCTCAGTTGAGAGGTATTTTGAAAATACTGTTATACATTGAAGGATAACTATGTTTTTTTTTTTTTTTTTTTTTTTTAGCTATCAAAAGATAGGGAAAAATAAAAAAACCTTAGCTCTGAAATTCTGGAGCAAAGAGTAAGCCTTTTGAGGAGAAACCTTGTGATTCTGACGGCTCCGTGATACACATTTCTACTGCAGCATGGTCTGATTGGATGTAAAAGTAGTACAGATATTTGAATATTATAATATTTCAGTTATAAATCCCATACACAAATAGAAAACTGGAAGAGAAATCTTCGAAGGAACATTAGGGGTCCTCTAATTATTTGTTCCCTCCAAATAGGAACCCTGATTTGTATCTCTCTATCCCTCTGACTTCCTACATAAACTAAGTACTATACCAAGGAAATGCAGCGACTCAGCAGGCATCCTCTCATAGCTGAACAACCTCCATTGTGAGAAAATCCCTCCTTACATTGAGTCAAATCCTCCCCCTCCCGCTTCCAGACGTTGTTTCTGGTCTTGCCCCGTGGTGCTATAGAGGCAAACTGTAACTTCTTTCTCCGATTTAGTATCTTAAAATATTCTGCCTCTTCCTCAATCTCTTCTCCAATTCATGGTGTATGTGTGTTTCTTTCTTTTTAATTTCTGCCACCTGGATACTCCTTCCCAGGCACATTCCATTCTCTCTTGTAGTGTTTCTCTTAAAATGAGGTGCCTGTGGGTGTGGTAGCCTGGGCCTGTAGCCCCAGCTACTCGGGAGGGTAAGCCGAGGGGGATGGGGGAGGCTGCAGTGAGCTGTGATTGTGCCACTACACTCTAGCTGGGGTGACAGAGCAAGACCCCGTCTCAAAAAGAAAAATAAAAGAGGTGTCTGGATATGAGCACCATGCCCCAGTTGTGGTCCCCTAGCACTGAGTCTAGCAGGATCTGGATCACAGATTTCTTATGCCAGAGTCTATTAACAGAGATTAATAAATGTTTGCTCCACACTCTATTCCCAAGACTGAGTGGTTCTCTGAAACTTCCAGCTTGAGCCCTTAGCTATACCTGCCAAGAAAATATTGGATATGGATGCTGTCATGCAATCCATTTCCTTTCTCCCTACATATCCCTGCCTCAGCTGATGGAACTCAGACGCAGAACTTGCCCAGGCTCGTACGGTTAGTAGAGGCAGAGTTATAAAAACAAGTGCTAAAATAACAAAGCATAGAACTACTGCACTCCACAGCAAAGAAACAATAGTTCAAAAAGAAAAAAGCCCAGGAAAAAAACCAAGATTTTGTTTTCTCTTTGTTGTCTCAATATCTTACCCGATCCCCCTAACCCCACCCCAGCTTTTAAACATCCTTCACATGTGTAGGCACTATGCAAGAGTCCTTTAAAAAGTAGTTACCAATGTTCTACTAGAAGAAGCATACAATTACAATACTACACTTTCTCAAAATGAGACACCATTATGGTTAGCGTGAATCATTTTGAAATGGTTGGATTTGTTCCCTCCCCCAACTGGTAAACTATTAGGTTACTCACCCTTCGTATGCACATCTGTAAATACTTAATTCAACCCTAATGAAATATTAACCTATGACTATTGCATTAATACATGTAAAATAGGAAGTATCTTAGATTACTACTTTGCCTCTTAAGTAAAATACCTTAAGTGAATGCAAAGATGGTGATATCATATTCCCCCAAGAACTGCAAAATTTGCATTTCCTGACATGGGGGAGGTTTTAAGTTACATCATATACTTTGAAAAAAATATAGAGATATGGCTTCTGGGTTAGCATGGCAGCAGAAGGCTGTTCTTGATACAGTTCCTCCTGCCTTCCCATTAAAATGCCGTGAGGATAGACCAAAATACAAAACTGACGACAGCACTGGAAACTATAAATAAGACAGTGCTGTCGGCCTGCAGTGGGGCAGACCAAGAAGAAGGAATGGGAAGCATGCTGTTTGATTTGCCTCCTGCATGCTCTACCTTTTGAAGGAGAACTTGGCAGATGGCCCTAGAGAAGGAAGGCATTACTTAGATTCTTCCTTCAGCATCTATACATAATTCAGGTGCAGACCCGACAATCTAGAAAAACAAATTGCAATTTCCTAACTGTGCAGGAGTCATGTTCTGCATGGGCTGGGCTCAGCCCTCTATCACTGCATCAGCATCGCGCCACATTTATCTGGAGATTGTTAACTCCCAGCATGCCACGGAATAGGAAGCAGCAGGAGAGAGAAGCCCCCCACAATCCTGCATAGGGAATCCCCTCTCCCGTGAGAGCAGGGTGGAAAGAAGTGTGCTGGAGGTGTGTGGCCTTCACGTCAGACACTGTTTAAAGGAAACTGCCCACTGCATCTGACTTTCTTGGTTAGAAAATGTACAGGCTGGAATGGGTTGCAGGTTGAGTGGAATGCATCTGTGGGGCTTACAGAGATACAACAAATATCTGCAAGGGGCTCCTTTATCAGCCCAATCTTTGGGAGTTGAAAGGGCCAAGAAAACGCCACATACCTTGTCTGTTGGCAAACTTTGAGTCTGGATCTATTTACTTCATTCATGGACAACTAAACATGTTTTAAAAGTGAGGTTTATGAAAGGTTTATGTTCTTGCCATTAATAAACAGTGGATCACCTGAGGTCAGGAGTTCGAGACCAGCCTGGCCAACATGGCAAAAACCCGTGTCTACTAAAAATACAAAAATTGGCCGGTCGTGGTGGCAGGTGCCTATAATCCCAGCTACTCAGGAGGCTGAGGCAGGGAGAATTCCTTGAACCCGGGAGGTGGAGGTTGCAGTGAGCTGAGATCATGCCACTGTACTCCAGCCTGGGTGACAGAGTGAGACTCCATCTCAAAAAGAAAAGAAACAAAGTTTAAGGATAATTTTCTAAGCCTAAAGACACTAGTACAGTAACTGAAAATAGAATTTCTGAATTCCAAATTACTGCAGAAAATTCAAGCAAATAAAACATTATTTTAACACAACACAGAATATAGAGTGAAATATAGAAAACAAAGGAAACAGACAATACAAAAAGAAGAAAACATAAAATAAGTCAATAAAGACAACCTCTTTCATAAAAGACATAAATAATTTTTTTTTTGAGGCGTAGTCACTCTGTCACCTAAGCTGGAGTGCAATGGCGTGATCTCGGCTCACTTCAGCTTCTGCCTCCGGGGTTCAAGTGATTCTCCTGCCTTAGCCTCCAGGGTAGCTGGGATTATAGGCGTGCACCACCACACCCGGCTAATTTTTGTATTTTTAGTAGAGATGGATTTTACCATGTTGGCCAGGCTGCTCTTGAACTCCTGCCCTCAAGTGATCCACCCACCTCGGCCTCCCAAAAAGCTGGGATTACAGGCGTGAGCCACCGTGCCTGGCTGACAAATAAATTTATACACTTAATTTCTGTGGAGAAAACAAAAAATTTACTTAGGATGTGTGAGAAAACACTTGCCTAATGGAGAACCATACTATCTTGGCGATGAGAGAAACTTTTTATTATTATTTATTTATTTGGAGGTGGTGTCTTGCTAAGAGATATTAAAACATTTTATAAAGCTATAGAAATTAAAACAGAGGCCAGACATGGTGGCTCACACCTGTAATCCCAGCACTTTGAGAGGCCGAGGCAGAAATCACTTGAGCTCAAAAGTTCAAGACCAGCCTGGGCAACATGGCAAAACTCCGTCTCTACAAAAAATACCAACATTAGCTGGGTGTGGTAGGTAAACAGCATTGTACTGGCATAAAGAAAGACAGATCAGTGGAATAGAATTCAAATTAATGGACATCAGATGATAGTCGATAAATGATGTTGAGAAAACTTGCTGGCTCCCTCTCCCCTTCCCTCCTTCCCTCAACTCCCTTCTCCTCTCCTCTCTGAGACAGAGTCTCCCTCTGTTGCCCAGGCTGGAGTGCAGTGCAGTGGCACTGCAACCTCTGCCTCCCAGGTTCAAGTGATTCTCCTGCCTCAGCCTCCAGAGAGCTGGGATTACAGGTGCCTGCCATCATGCCTGGCTTGATGGCTATTTTCAGGGGAAAAAAAGGCTAGACCCATATGGTACTTGTCCGTTACAAATTAAGAATGCAAAAACTTGAAGAAAGGATGAGGAAGTTCTTTTTGAGGCTTGCCACCAAAGACAAAAACCATAAATAAAAGACTGCTAGGGTAGATTACTAAAATTAAAAATTTTTGAAAAGGGAAAGCACTCCATAATCAAAATTAAAAGGCAAATATGTGTTTACAACACATATGACAAAGAACTAATATCCTTAATATATAAAGAGTTCTATGAAGTGATAAGGAAAGATTAGCACCCAAATATGAATATTGGCAAAGGACATTAACAGATAATTCACAAGAGGATATAAATGACCAATAGTTATACAAAACTATGTTTAGCCTTACTAGTAATCAGATATACAAAATGAATAATCAGGCTGGGCACCGTGGCTCATGCCTGTAATCCCAGAACTTTGGGAGGCCGAGGCGCAAGGATCGCTTCAGGCCAGGAGTACGAGACCAGCCTGGGCAACATAGCAAGACCTGGTTTCTACAAAAATAAACTCTCAAAGCTGAGGCAGGAGGATCTTTGAGTCCAGGAGTTTGAGGTTACAGTGAGCTATGATCACGCCACTGAACTTCAAGCATGGGAGACAGAGCAAGACCCTGTCTCTAAAAAAGTAAAAATAAAAAATAAATCAAAAAAATCAAATAACCGGTGAAGAGTATTTATTATGTTGGCAAAGCCTAGAAAGCCTTCTCAGTGGTGTCAAAGATGACTGGAAATCAAATATAGCTCTGTTGCCATCTCTGCTGGACAAGGCACCATGCCACCTCTAGCACTAGACAGCTCTTCTGACACTAATGTTCCTGGAAGCTGAATGCTCTTTCAACTGAAGGAGCTTATAGGCAAGGAAAAAGCAGGAAGGTCACAGGAGTAGCTGCAATGTAGCCCCAATATTGTTGAAAGGCAGATTTCATGGGAGTCATTAAATGAGCAAGCTGGAAAAATAAGAGGCTGTGTTTGGATAGCAGGATGTTGAAATTAGTAGCATGGACAATGGCATCTTTTCTGAAAAACAACAGGTTCCAAGTTGAAAGGGTGGGAGAAGATGGCTGGGGTGGTTTGCGAGGCAAGGCCTTTGACAACAAGGAAGTCAGTGACCAAGATTCTGAGATTTTTGGACGGATGTTAAGGTGGACTGTGAAGTCCCCCAGGATGATGGCATGCATTGGATAGTGATGGAGGCTGTGAGTCAGGTGCAAATGTCACCAGTGAATGCAAGGAAGATACTAGGAGGGCTGTAAAGGGGAGCATCGAGGTGAGGAGAGACTGATGGAGCTTAAAAAGGGGCTTTTTTTCTTTTTTTTGAGATGGAATCTCGCTCTGTCGCCCAGGCTGGAGTGCAGTGGCGTGATCTCGGCTCACTGCAAGCTCTGCCTCCCAGGTTCACGCCATTCTCCTGCTTCAACCTCCTGAGTAGCTGGGACTACAGGCACCTGCCACCACGCCCAGCTAATTTTTTTTTGTATTTTTAGTAGAGATAGGGTTTCGCCGTGTTAGCCAGGATGGTCTCAATCTCCTGACCTCGTGATCTGCCCCCCTCGGCCTCCCAAAGTGCTGAGATTACAGGCATGAGCCACCATGCCCAGCCAAAAAGGGGCTTTTTAGTTTCACAACAGAGTAAGGAGATAATGGACTAGAAGTGGTATTTTGGAGCAAGGAGGACAAGATGCCAATTTCTGAGCCTGAAATACATGAAGCATACAAAAATGAGCAGCCTCTGTTAAGGGGGTCAGCAGAGGAAGTGATGTCCTTGGTACCAGTTAAGACTGACGATAGGGGAAGTGTTCCATGAAAATGTGGAAGATAGAGAGGTATTTAGTAATTATGGAATGAGAACTCTGAAGTAAAAGAGAAGAGGGTTGAGAGGAAGAGGAGAAAAACACAGTTCAAGTAAGGGAGGGGAGGTACTGAGCTGTACAGTGATGAAGGTCAGGCAGATATCCAAGGAAGGAATCACAAGGCATTTTACCCCAAGACCAAAGCTTTTGTCAATGGAGATGGTGAGTGAGGGTGCACTGTGGCGTCTATCACCTGGGTTTATCTCCCATCTCAATGCACCATGGACTCAGCTTTGAAAAGGAATGGGTACAAACACTGAAAGAGGAGTGTCACAGTGTGGTGAGTATACTTTGCTTTACAAGTAGCAGCACTCCAAATTAAATTAGCTTGAGCAAACTTGACTCATTTCTACAAACCATAGGCAGGGCAGGGTAAACTGGGCCTGAAATCAGGTCTGTACTTCTCTCTGCAAGCTGGCTTCCTTGTCTCAAACCAGTTCTAGAAATTTAGTTCCCAGCAACTCCCAAGTTTACATCTACTAGATTTACCACTCTAGATATTAGAGCTCGTTGAGTTCAAACATTCCAGGGAAGAGCTCTGACTGGCTCAGTTTAGGTCAATTACCCATTTCTAGCCAGTAAGGAAGACTAAAACATGGCAACAGTGTAAGCTGCAAAGATAGTTATTCCCCCCACTTTGCAATAGAACAAGGGGACTCTTTTTTTTGAGATGGAGTCTCGCTCTTGTTGCCCAGGCTGGAGTGCAGTGGCACAATCTTGGCTCACTGCAACCTCTGTCTCCCAGGTTCAAGCGATTCTCCTGCCTCAACCTCCTGAGTAGCTGGGATTACAGGTATGTACCACCACGCCTGGCTTATTTTGAATTTTTACTAGAGACGGGGTTTCACCACGTTGGTCAGGCTGGCTAGTCTCGAACTCCTGATCTTGGGTGATCCACCCGCCTTGGCCTCCCAAAGTGCCGAGATTACAGGTGTGAGCTACCGCACCTGGCCTGAACAGGGAGACTCTTGTGCACCAGTAGCAGCTGCCAGAGGAGGCAGCAGCAGCGTCTAACTAAGCTGCAGTGCCTGGTGGACATGAGTTCTCCCAATGGAAGGAGATCTGACAAAGGGAAAGAAAAAATATCCTCATACACTGGACCTAACTTACTCAGAATGCATGAGACACACTCCAGGTAATCCCAGAAATGCTCGCTAATTGGAGGGGAACTTTGCAGTTGGGTGCTGTGATTGCAGTCGGGGGAAATTAGTGAAATCCAAGGTCCCATCATCAAAGTGACCTCATATATAATTACAAGCTAGAGTGACATTAGGGAACCTAGGCTACAGAGAAAGAAATGAATTAACAAGGGAATGACTAACATACCTCTTACAATGAAAAAGCCAATGTGAAGGCAAATAAGGAATACTTTTGCTTTCACAAAACACTCACTTGGCCTTTCTTAAACAATGTTTTTCAGATCCCGGCCTTAACTTTCATAGATCTAAAGGAGTGCCTGAAAGCTGCCAATTTATTTAAGAGAAAGGCCTACCAGAGATATGAGCTGTGCATTCTGAATCCTTCAAAAGATTGTCCTTTTACCTAAATAAGAAACATCCCTCATATTTCACTGAATCTAAAACTCCATCACTTGTAAGACGCATCATGTTATATTCTGTTAGGATATAATAAAGGCTGACAATTGAACTCTAATATCATACTGCTTCATCACTTAGAGTTTGTATAGTTATTTAAAGAACACTTTAAGATTATTTAGAGACAGATTTTTATCGTGAATTACTCTTATGTGAACCTAAAAAAAAGAAAATATAAGCAAAATAAATTGGTTGCAGTATTCTTAAACTTCTTCATGTTCAAATTTGGCTCTTCTAAATTAGTTTTTGAATTAGCATTGTTGAAAACTGCTCCTTTCCCTCCTTACATACACACACACACACACACACACACACACACACACACACTACCATCTTTGAGGATGTGACATTTTTTTAAAAGAGTTCTTCATTAATATCTCCTGGATTTTTTTTCCCAGCCACTGATCACTCTTCTGCAAGTTTTGTTGCACATGTGCAAACAGTGACAGCCCCATCACCAACTGCAACCTAGCCGACAGAGTTTAAGACACATCCCAATTTCAGATGTTAAAATGTGACCAGAAAAAAAGTGTTTTAGAACTAATAAAGCACAGCATTCATGAGTTATAACAGGAAGTGCCACGTGAATGCCAAGGGCAGAATTCCTACTGACACTTAAGATTCAAGACAATGCAGTGAAAACACCATTTTAGTAGGAACAATCTTCTCCAACATACTGTTGCCAAGTCTGTGACTTCTTTATAGGTAGGCGTTTTCTGATGAGACCAACCCTAGCGGTAATGCTGGGATGGTTACCTTTGAAAGAGGCTTACGTGGCTTAAATCAGAAAGACAAATCATGCTTTACATACCTTGCTATTTTTTGCTTAATGATAGGTTTTCCAGACCTTTCCATGTAAGCACTTGTAATGAATTCATTCTTTGTAATATCTACATAACATCCCATTGTATGGATGAGCCGTGATTAATTTTACTAGTTCATTACTGATGAACTTTGTTCATACACTTTGAACATACACTTCGCTGGCTTCTGGCCTTTTTGTTATTGCAAATAAGGCTGTAGAGGGCATCTTTGCCTCTGGAAATATGAGGAACCATTAATAGAGGTTCCCTTTCAGGAGTGGGCCCGGAGGCTTGGGATAAGACGACTTCCTTTTCATTGTATACTCTATTGACTGTATTGATTTGTGTTATATGCTTTTATTATTTTACAGTTTGGAAATCTGATCTTTTTCAAAGTGTTTCCTGGTTTTGTTTTGTTTGGTTGTTGTTTTTGCCTTGGTTTTAGGATGAATGTTAGGCTTAGGCCTCTTTACTGACACTGCTCTAACCTGCGAGCCTCTGGTTCCTTGTTGCCTGGTTTTTTCGCTTTGTTAGACTTTCACAAAAGACAATTGGCCTCTACAAACCCAGTCAAGTTCTTTCTTCCCACCCCAAGCTAGAAAGAAACACTTAAGAAACCCTCTAGGCCAACTTTGTCCAACCCATGGCCCACAAGCCACATGCAGCCCTGAACAGCTTTGAATGTGGCCCAACACAAATTCATAAACTTTCTTAAAATGTTATGAGATTTTTCTGTAATTTTTTTTTTTTTTAGCATATTAGCTATTGTTAGTGTTCGTGTGTTTTATGCGTGGCCCAGTACAATTCCTCATCTTCCAATGTGGCCTAGGGAAGCCAAAAGATTGGATACCCCTGCTCTAGGCCATCTGCATTATCAAATGCTACATTTTTTCTGCATTTCCAGACAGAAGTAGGGGTATCTCTAGCCTGCAATACCCTGTAGGAATTCTGCATTCTGTTTCATGAAAGAGTCTATATCCTCCCTTCCCTTTTTCTTTTAGTCCTGAAAACTGGCATTCACATTTCACAATGCCCTGAAAGTTCCCTCTCTATGGCCTTAATTCAGAAGTAATCTCCAGTTCTTAATAAGGCCTGTTGTAATGGACATCTTGTAATTTGATATCCTTTCTAATAATGAAGCTGTATTACACAGTGGTTAAATAAATTGTTCTTCTGTAGGTAAGTGTTTTTTAAAGCATTTTTTAAAATAAAACGATCTCATCAATTTCAAAATTCCATGATTTTGAAAAGTTTTATTTAGATTAGCATTCTACTCTTTGATTCTCTTGTTGGTACCCTTGTTTGACAGTACTTGACTTTGTTTCATCCCAGGAACATTGAACTTCCAGAGTCGGTGTTGTGATTTTTTAAAAAATTCACATTTCATAAATAAATAGGGAGAAGAGACAAATCTTCTCAAATAATATGTGTAGATATCTTCGTCTTTCACCTCCAGCCACCCAGCATGAGCTGTAGCTAGTGACTCACTTCCAAAAATAAAGGATGAAAAGGGAAACATGGTAACTTTACAGTGGAGAAATCTGGCAAACACCCCCCTTAACCAAATGATCAAAGCTAACATCATCAGTGGTGCCATGTGGCTGTCAGTTACCTCCGGATGTGATATCAGAAGGGAACATGACTTCAATGTATTCTTCTACCCCCCAAAAATCCCTAACCCCTCCCAAGAGGGAGGGAGTGTGTTCCCAGAAGACCACTGTATCTGGTCTTCCTATAATGAGAAAATACATCAGACAAACCAAAATGGATAGACAGTCTACAAAATACCTGACCAGTGTTCTTCAAAAATGTTCAGGGAATGAAAGTCAGAGAAAGACTAACAAACTGCAACAGATTAGAATACACAAAGGAGACACAGCGACTAAATGCCATGTGGGACCCAAAATTGGATCCTGGGGCAGAAAAAGGCATTAGTTGTGAAACTGATGAGATCTGAATAGCATCAGTCATGTACCCATGTTGGTTTTATAATTTGAAAAGGTGCCTTGCTAATGTGAGACAACATGGGACACACACTGGATGAAGGGATGTACAGAATTATCTGTACCATCTTGGCGGCTCTTCTGTAAATCTAAAAGGATTCCAAAATAAAACAAGTTTATTTTAAAAATTTACATTTGCATTTTCTCTTTTCAAGATTGTGAACCAATGAAGTTAGGACTTTGTTTAGCCTGATTTTCTTTATCCAGAGCTTTACATATGATAAAAAACCTGCTGTCACTGCTGCAAAACAGAGTTCTCCCTTCTCCCCTCAGTCTGACAACCAGAAAACAAAAAGGCAAGAGGCCAGCACCAACAGTCAGAGCAAGAGGGAGGGAGTGTGTTCCCCTAAGATCACTCTATCTGTGCTCCCTGGCTACTAGGGTGCTACCATAGTCACAGCTGCTGTTTTTGAAGGTGGTGATGAAAGAGGTCACTCCAAGACCTCCAGCTGCTGCCATCTCTCTCAATAGCACAGACTGCTGGTAACTGCACCATAATGAGCAAGATTCATACCAATGGGCTGGGGGAAATCCCCAAACGCTGGTGGGACCTCGACCTCAGCCAGGATCCAGGCTCTTCACACTGTCATGAGAATTAATTTAAGGATGAGTCGGAAAATAGTGAAAGCACAGAGATTTGTTGCAAAGAGAAAAGTACATATTCAAGAAAAGGGAGTGCAGGTATACTCAAGAAAGAGTCGAGCACAAGGGGGTTTGGGCCTGCTACATTTATGGGTTTCTTTAAACAAGGGGTGGAACATTCATTAAAATTCCTGGAAAAAAGTGGAGATTTCTCAGAACTGTGGTGCCACCCATTTTTACACCAAATATGGGTGTTTTTGGAACTGTCATGGTGCTGGTGGGTGTGTGATTTGTATGTTGATAAGCATATAATGAGGTCCTAAGTGAAACCTAGGTCAAATCCAGTGCCATGTTGCATCCAGTTGGTCTTAGCCAGCTTGGTCCACTCCCTGTTTTTCAGGGCCTTACCAGCCCATACCTTCTGCAGTTATTTCACCAGTTTCCTTTTGCTGGTCATGTGAAATTGCTGCCTGGAATTTTTTATTCTCCTGCAACTGCCCTGTCTCAAGATGGCAGAAGCATCTTCCACAACTGCATTTTTAGATCCTGTTGTTTTTAGCAGAATTTCTTGGAACAATCATACGAGTTGTGTGAATACCATTAAAATGATAAAGATGCTGCAAACCACTGAGAATCAATAACTTCTTTCAAAGGATTCCAATCCACAAGGAGAGAGGGAAACAAAAAGATTTTTATCACTGAGCCAAATTTTCTGACCCACAGTTCAAAGACGTGCTTCCATCTCCAGCTAAGGGAGACTTTGCAGAATTTTTGAGTCAGTGAAAAGATTTTGCTTCTCTTCCCTCCATCCTTCAGGACCATAATCATATGTTAAAGCCCTAACCCTCCATGTGACTATATTAAAGATGGAGACTTTGCAGAGGTGGTGCGGAGGTGGTTAAGGTTAAGCCCTCTCTCCACCATGTAAAGACACAGAAAGAAGGCAACTGTCTACAGGCCAGGAAGAGAGGCCGCACCAGAAACAGACCCAGCTGGACTTTGATCTGGGACTTTTAGACTCTGCAACTGTGAGAAATACATTTCCATTGTTTAAGCCAGTCTATGGTCATTTGTTATGGTGACCCAAGCAGACTGAGACAGCTTTTCTCCCTTCTGCTTTTCCTTTTATCACAAGAAGGGAAGAATATTATAGGCAAAATTCTGAACAAAGCTGTCATCAACAAAGAGCCTCCATCAATTTTAATCCCAAAGTGGCTGCTGTGTAAGCAACAAGGAGAGTGATAGGGCAGGAGAGAGAAAGAGATACATCACCTTTCCTAGGTGCCACTCAACTCCCTGTCACAAAGGCAAAGCTCAGCTGGTCAGAACTTAAAATTACCGATGACGATGATGATGGAAAAAATTGGTGTTTAGAATTTCTTTCCCGTTTTTAACACACTACTAATGGAATGACCTGGAGTTTCTTCTTGAGTCCTTTAAATGCATCTGAAAGTGAACTCACAAAATTTCCCCATGCTTTTCTCCACTATAGATGTCTCTCAAGGCTCTTGTTGGGAATCGCATGAGGTAATGGATGCAAAAGTGTTTTGTAAAATACAAAGCATTCCATGCATGCCAGCTATTATTGGAAGGAAGCAGAAGGATGAATTTAAATCCCAAGATCCCCTGAAAAATGTGTGAAAGGTGCACCCATTTGGATTGTCATCTTTACCATGCATTTACAGACCATTTAGCAATTTCTCCAAGTGCTTACTCCCGTTCCCTCGGTGACATCCTTGCCCTGTGCTGGGGAGGGCAGAGAAAGGCTGACTCTCCCAAGCCTGGCCCGGTGGACAGAAGCAGGGCTTGCGGAGGAAGGGGCTTGGTTGCTAGGAGACCAGCAAAAGTGGGCAGCCAGTTCCCAAGCAGGTTAGAATCCGGCGAGGAAGGATTTTAAAAGCCTATTTCCGTCTGCTTCTGCTAGAATTGAAATTCTCTTCAGGGTCCAGCCACCAGTGATACAATCTGCTTACATTACTGGTATTGAGAGGCCCTTGAAAGGGATCTTTCTGGCCATTTCTTGTGTCTCCCTCCCACAGTGCCTAGAGAAGGCAGGCACTTAAAACAAAATGAAACAAAAAAAAAGAGGAGTTGATGGAGTCTGTAGCAGAAGCAGAGAAGTGACAGCAAGAATTAACCCAAGCACATCTGATCATGACCCTTAGACCCCCAAACAGGAAATAATTGTGCTCAATCTATGTTAAATTACAGTGCACCTTCCATAGCTTCTGAGTACGTCAAGGCAGCTGGCTGGACAGAACTGAAAGTGTTTTTTCAAGCCCGTAAGAGGTGTGTCAAGCGGGTCTTTTCCTCTGGAGTTTATCTTCACAGACACAGCCTGACATGTGCTTCTGGGCTAATTGGATGAGGCTGACACTGCATTTAAGTTTTCCCTTTGAGGATTATGAAAATGTGATTTTCGAATAAGAATTATTTGTTTGGTTTTGTTTTCCCAAAGCATGCAGTACACCCAAGAAATCAAATGCTTTTTCGAACCCCCTGAGCCCTCAGCAAGATATACTGACACTTACAACTGCCTAGAACACAGTATTGAACTCAGGAGGAATCAGCTGGAAAAATAGTGGAATAATAGGTGCATTTAGAGTCATTTATGGGCTGAGGCTTGACAGTCTTCATGCCTTGTTACTGCTGCAGCACTGAGAGCAAAGCGGCGGTGCTGATTCATCAGGAAGAAAGAAGCTCGCAGGTCATAGGAAAATAAACTATCTCGGAAGAGGCTCCAGTGCCCTCAGCAGACATGCTTTATTTGGTTAAAGCATAATGCCTAATGGCAAAATGGAAGAACAATTTCAGTATTTACAGGGAAACCCTGGCTTCTAGCCTGCTTTTATAGGCAGTTGGAGGTGGGGGTGGGGGGACTCCAAGGGGATGCAGTAATTGGTTGAGAAAAGAACAATTCAGGAAAATAGAGGACACACATAGGCTAGTGCCTGTCTCATGAAGATGAAGATGAAGGCAGACCTGAAAACAGAGAAAAATGTGTCTTGAGAAAAACTAAAACCCCTTCATTGGCAAATGGTAGGACGTGTGAGGACCACAATGGTGAGCTGATGCAGGGAATTGCAGCAAGGTGGGGAGATGAAATACCATGATCCTGTGCATGTAAATGAGAAATAACCGAATCTCACATATGCCTCTGCATCTAATTCACTGAGTGAAATGGGCAAGCTCTAAAGCTGTTTCCCCCAATAAGTGCTTTGCACATGGTGACTATTTTGGTGAGTGGAACAATCGTGAACTTTGGGATCGGACAGACCTGGGTTCAAATCCTGGCCCTGCCAGGGACCTTGGGCAGTGTCGGAGAAGACATTTAATTTTCTGAGTCTTCATTTTCTCATCTGTAACACAAGGTGGTAATAATGCCTGTGATGCCTTCCTCCAGTGCAACAGTTCTGTGAGACAGGCCAGCCCCACCTGCCTTCTTACCCTCTGTGTTCCCACTCTAGATTCAGATACCTGGGAGTGAGGGTGGTCTGACTGGGGACTGTGATTGAAGGGGTAGGGCCCCATTATTCACAGCTTTTCCTGGAATCACAGATTGTGAGGAAGTGGCATTTCTCCAAAAGGAGAGATGCCTGGCAGACAAAAACATGATCCAAACAAAACAGCTTGAAAGGAATTTTTGAACCTTAAATTGAACGCGAGGCAAAACTACTTCTTCAGAAGTTTGTGATAAAGTGGCGGTAGCTTTGCAATTTCAAAGAAGCATCACTTTGGGATTTGGATTACCCTGGCAGTATTGTCCGCATCTCCTAAGAGGAAAACCAGAGACTTGTCATCAGATGGTTTCTCATAGTCAAGGCCACCTACGTATTTAAATATCCCCACTGCCCCTGGGTTCCAAAGGGCAAACTTAATGCCATTTGCCAGGCATTGGAACCCATAGGGTCAAGCTTCTCTGAAAGACCACTTCTCCTCCTTCCTGTATGAATGAATGTGATTCTGTAGGCCTGGTTCCTCACCTCAAAGATGCAGCTTTGGAAACACCAGATAGATAAGTAAAAGCAGGTACCAGCTCTCAACAAATGCTGCATTCAGGCCTGGTTAGCATGTGGGGCCTCCGCTCATTTGTTTTTTTATTTTGGATAAATTTTGGGGGGGTCTTTTTCCCTTTCAAACAACACCAGGACCCCAGCAGGAGCAGTTGAGTTTAGGCAGGAAGGCACCAGGGGCTAGGGCTGGGGCAAGATTCTCATTGAGAACCAAAGAAGGGGCAGCTCCCTAGCTTTCTGCTCCCCGGCGGGGCGGTCTGTATGATTGCTGGTCATCTGAGCACCAGGAGACGAGCAGCCCAAGAGGTCCCCCAGGAGAGAAGGCAGCTGCTGGCCCAGGTGCAGGTTATTATGGCAGCAGTCCAAGTCTTTCTGCCTCAAGCCTCTCAAGCTAGGCATAACCTGGCCATCTGACCAGCAGCCAGAGGTGCTTCTGGGAGAGTCTCATTTGTTGGTCCCTCTCCCCCTTCCCAGCATGGATCTTACTAACCCCCAACAGGTGAACAGGTGCCAGGCCTGGAAAGGGCCTAGTTGAGGTTGGGTGGGGAAGATGCAGACCTGCTTTCACATCCCGGAGGCTGAGACCTGGGCAGGTGGGGAGAAAAGGAGCACCAGCTCTGCTTCCAGCAACTGGCAGCCACGTGCATTCTCTGCTTGTACTGCAGGAATCCAGGAACACCTGCCATGCCTGAAGCTCCCTTTTAAGGAAAGTGGCCCAAACCAGTTCTTTCTTATGTCAGTTGCTATTGCTTATGCTATGTTTTGAGCGAAACCAACTTGGTGCCCTCACCGTAACTGGCTTCACCAGACATGGATGCCAAGCCAAAGGCAGTCACCTAGGAACCGGACATGACAACTGCATCTGAGGCAGTGTAGCATAAAATCTGCCCCATAAGGGCCCTTCATATCAGAAGATAGCAAACCCACCTATTATGGAGTGAATCGTGACCCCTCTGTATTTATATGTGAAGCCTCCAGCATCTCAGAATATGACTATATTTGGAGATGGGGCCTTTAAAGGGGTGATTACATTAAAAATGAGGCCATTACTGGGCACGTTGGCTCACGCCTGTAATCCCAGCACTCTGGGAGGCCGAGGCAGGCAGATCACCTGAGGTCAGGAGTTCGAGACCAGCCTGACCAATATGATGAAACCCCGTCTCTATTAAAAATACAAAAATTAGCCAGGAGTGGTGGCGGGTGCCTGTAATTCCAGCTACTTGGGAGCTGAGACAAGAGAATCGCTTGAACCCGGGAGGCAGAGGTTGCAGTGAGCCAAGATTGCACCATTGCACTCCAGCCTAGGCAACAAGAGTGAAACTCTGTCTCAAAAAAAAAAAAAAAAATGAGGCCATTAGATTGGACCCTAATCCAATCTGACTAGTGTCCTTATAAAAAGAGAACATTTGGATTCACACAGGAGACACCAGGGGTGTGTGCACACATAGGAAATGCTATATGAGGAAATGCCATGAAAGAAGGTAAGCCAAGGAGGGAGGCTTCGGAAGAAACCACACCTGCAGACACCTTGATCTTGGACTTCTCGCCTCCAGAACGGTAAGAAAATAAATTTCTGTTGTTTAAACCACCTAGTCTGTGGTGTTTTGTTATGATAACCCTAGCAGACTAATATACATCCAATTCATTTCTCTTTTTAGGGGAGTTAAGTTTGAGGTTAGGATCACTCATAGTCTCCTTGGAAGGAATGGAATCTAGGCAGAGTCCAGCTGAGGAGATAATGTCCCATATGACCCTGCACTCTTAACTATCCTGGAAATCCATCCTCATCCCGAGACAGCCTCATCACCTTTTGCTCAAAACCTTATGGAACCAGGTCAATACACAGGAAGCTCCTGAGGAGCAAGACCAAGAATGTAGGCCTTGGGTGTGCACCTGGGCTGTGCTGGGCCAGGCAGAAGCCAAGAGAACTAAATGGTTTTGTCACCCAGAGCCTGGGTGACAAACTCTCAGGCCCTGGTGGGGAAGATGAGGCACTTTACGAGAGAGAAACAAGAGAAAGTAAAAGAATAAAAACGTGTATTTGTGTTTATGAGAAACATCAAATATTAATGGGGCTCTAACTAGTCTTACAGACTAGGAGCAAGCAATCATGTCAAGTGGCGGGGTCCACAGAGAGTGGATGTCATCCTGGGGGTGGGGGAGGCTGGGGCCCTGGAAGTATCCCTCGGGTGTAATTCTTGTATTGGTGTGAGGTGAATAGTTCTTGGTGAGGACAAGGCTTGCCCCAGTGATGTTGTAGATTCTAATTCTTTTTTTTCTTTTTACTTTTCTTTTTTTTTTTTTTTTTGAGAAAGGGGCTTGCTCTGTTGCCCAGGCTGGAGTGCAGTGGTGCATTCTGCTGACTGCAATCTCTGCCCCCTGGGCTGAAGTGATCCTCCCACCTCAGCCTCCAGAGTAGCTAGGACTACAGGCATGCACCACCACGCCCAGCTAATTTTTGTATTTTTAGTAGAGACAGGGTTTTTCCATGTTGCTCAGGTTGGTCATGAATTCCTGGGCTCAAGCAATCCTCCCACCTCAGCCTCCCAAAGTGCTGGGATTACAGGCATGAGCCACCGTGCCCACCCCAGATTCCAATTCTTAAAGGTGAATATTACCTAATGGCTTCCTTTTAGTTCTTCTCGAAAAAAGTAAAATTAGATTTCTTTTTCCATAATTGGCTCGCAAAATGATTAAGCCAGGTATTTAGGCAGACTGTTACTCTCTTTCCTGCAATGCTGTTGATAAGCATATTTTAAAAGTGTTTGAGGAAAATATTGATATTTTGTTTCTCCCCAAAGGTTATGTTACTGTCACTCTGGATTTTTCTGGAGAGATGGGAATCCAGGGAAAGGGATAAACTGGAGCCACCCTTTCAAATAAGTCCTGGCAACTGTGTAAAGAAGTTAAAAGCATGGCAGGTGGTCAGGCAGGGCACAGAAGAGGCTCCTTGTGTTCTCACGCTCCAACACGTGGTCTGCAGTATTGCTTTCTTCTCTTTGATTTGATTTGATGTGACTTGATTTGATGGTCTTGCCTTGCTCAGCTGAGAAGAGGCCAGCATGAGGAAGGGGAGGGGGTGTGGGAGAGGCACACTGTCCTGAAAGCAGTGGGATCCAGGGGACCGGCTCTATTGCTCAGTGGGGAGTTTGTCCTTTCCCTTCTTGCATTGCTTGAGGGCTTGGCAAGGGCTTTGGGGATGAGGAGGACAAAGAGTAAGAGTGAAGCTGGTTTGCAATGGGCTGTGAGAGTCCTAGCTCTAGTAGCAGCCCAGCAGAAGCATAGAACTCTTGCCAACAGCCAGATTTATCTATTTACTTATTTATATTTTGAGATGGGGTCTCTCTCTGTCACCAAGGCTGGAGTGCAGTAGTGCTATCACAGCTCACTGCAGCCTCAACCTCCCTGGCTAAAACAATCCTCCCACCTCAGCCTCCCGAGTAGCTGGGACTACAGGTGTGCGCCACCACACCTGGAGAATTTTTGTATTTTTTTGTAGAGATGGGGTTTTGCCATGCTGTCCGGGCTGGTCTGAAACTCCTGAGCTCAAGCAAGCCTCTTGCCTCGGCCTCCCAAAGTACTGGGATAGCAGATGTGAGCCACTGTGCCCAGCCCGCTAGATTTATTTTTGTTCTGCCCTCCCAGAAAACTAGGATCCTTAGAACTCGCCGGTGGTCCTGCAGACAAAAGGTATTAGTATGGGCTCAGCCTTGCACCAACGGGGCTGGTTGAGCGAGCACCTGAACACCCACTAGGGCAAGGAGAGGGGCAGCCTGCAACAGATAGAATAGGGATGTGACATAACGGTTTCTTGACAGGCTTTCTAAGATCGTATCCCTAGAGCCTTCCTCAGGAAGGAAAACAAATATGATCCCACTTATTTGTGAGACTTCCCAAGAGATTGTCATGTGGTGGTAAGAAAACAATTTCAGATACGTAAATAAGCTTCATAGGAGAATAGACATTTTCAATAAGAGAACATTAACTCTCAATTCTGATTAGTTTAGACATATTCTCTGCTTAGAGAGAAATAGGTAGGTTGACAAGATGATCTCTTGAGAATTTTCTCAGATCTGTGATACTACATTTTCTCTGGGCTGGGTAATATTCCAACTGTACTACTTGAATTTATGATGAAGGAAATGAGTGACAAGTATCTTTTTATTATGTGTTCTGCACAAATATGTGTGCATGCTGTATTATAAGTCTGCTTGCCTCCACATTTATTTTTCTCTCCAGTTTGACATTGTGACCATACATTTTGAATGACCTAAATAAAGATGGTTTTAGAAGACTTGCATGTATTTCTGTATAGCCTTGGAAGAATGACCTCTTTAACAACACCAATTCCTTCAGCAGTGATTCATTTGAGCTCCCAATGGGCTGCACCAGTTCTGTGTTACAAGGGTATGTGAAAGACTGAATGTAGGGCTGTTTAAATCAGAGTTTGTTAGAGGAGTGTTGGGGAAGCTGCAGGGCCAGGGGAGCAGTCATCAAAATCCAGAAGGCAGCCGCAGCACGTCACACCCGGGCACCAGAAGCCAGGGAACTCAGAGCCCATCTGCCTGGATGCCACCACAGCTGCTCGGTCTTTCATACGAGAACCAGATTTTGCATTTGAGGGACATAGATGAAAGCATCTTGTTCATTTGTCTTAAACTTCCAACGAGCATATAAAACACACAGGAAACTAGCAAGAAGCAATATGCACAGAAACTAGCAGGAGGACAGCACCACGAGAAGAAGAAACAGCAGAGCAGAAGGCCTAGAGTAGAGAAAGGGAGTGAAGAGTTTGCACTACAGTGAAGTTAGCTAAAAAGGGTAAGGTGTGTACAAATCAAAAGAGTAAAGAAGGAAAAGAAAGTTATTCCAGACAGGATGGTGTAGTACAAACAGCCCTAGAGTTGCAGTAAAAAGGCTTGGCCTCAGTTCACCAATCACTGGCAGTTTTACCTGGGAAGCATTGCTTTACCTCTTCTCTAGTTTCTCAGCTGTAAAAAGAAAAGGAAAGAGAAAAACAACCAACCCCGAGCACCTTCCCTGTGCACACACATTACATATGTAACCTCTCTTAATCCTTAGTTCGACCACGTGTGGGAAGTATTATTGACCCCCAGTTTATTGATGAGAACTTGGACGCGTAAAGAAAAAGGCAACCTACCTAAGGAAGCTTAAAGAGAGTAAATGGTCTGCCCAAGTTCACATGGCTTGTATATTGCAAAGTGGAAATTTGAACCCAGATCAATCTGGTCTAGCTCCCAGCTTTTCCCACCATAAAATGCACTCGCCCCTCTTTATCACAGAAACGAGAGTTTAAAGGGCATAGGGTATATGAACGAAAGCATTTTGACAATTGTGAAAAGCAAAATAGATGTAAAGAATTCTTATTATTTAAAGTCAAATCTCTCTAGACAAGCCCACGATGAGATAGTGGAAAACTGTGGTTCAGAGAAATGTGCTCACTTGCCAAGTCAGTGACACTACTTCCCAGATCACCAACGGTAATAAAGTGAGTTAATGACTGAATAAAGCTTTTAATGGTGGGTTGGGCTACACGACCTCTAAGGTCCTGCCGAGTCAGTATTTCTGAGAATCAGGAATTTTATCAAAGCAGTAAGAATGTAGCTCTGCGCTGGATCCGACCTCAGAGAAAACTGTAAAGTCAGCAATTTGCTTCCTTTTTGTCTCATTTCATGTCTCTGTTCTTTCCCCCACTTTCAACCCCCTTGCCAGGCAGTCATCACTCTCGAGGCTATCTTTAGGTTTTGTGTGCCACAGAGGTAAGGAATTCGATAAACATATTCAGACTGAGGGAGAAAAAGGCTACATTTGACTCTTGGCTGCAGCCCTGTAAGGGTGTGTGATCTGGGGGCTTATCATTGAGCCTCTCTGAATCTTGGATTGCTCATCTATAACATGAGAAAACCTACTCATAGAGATTGTTGTAGGAATTAATCAATGTGACATGTAAAGCACCTACCACACAATTCAAACTGTTTCGTGTTAGTTCCCTTCAATCTTCCAGATGCAGTGACTGTTAGCAGAGTCTGATATCCCTCTAAAAGGTGTCTACATATATGAACAATGATACCTGGAGAAGGCAATTCTGTGCAGAGTAATAACCAGTCCTATGGTGGATATGTTTCTTGTGGTGAGGCATCTGAGTGGAAGAGATAAATTGAGGGGAAAGGAGAGGGGAGTTGTATAGATGGGACTTCCTGGGCTTCTCTCAGTTTACTCCCTAATCTAGCCATTCCATAGCATTGTACTTACATGACCAACCTAGGTACAACAAAGCCAGAATATTTCCTTACTTAACTTGATACAATTTCAATTACTTAAAATGACTTTTTCTTACATCAGAGAAGCTGGAAGAACGGTTGCTGCAAGAGGACAATCAGGTAAACCTGACAAAGTGCCGTATATAAGAAAATAATTCCAGGGACCCAGATGGTGTTTGTCCAGAAACGGGCCATCTACAGTTACAATAAAATATTGAAGAGTTTAACAAACACTGATCTGGGCAGAGGAGGAGTTTGGAGAGGATGCCGCTCAGTGCTTCCTTCCAAAAGGATACTGGTTGGAAAGTTTACAGTCTGACTGCGAAAGCCTGGATTTCTTTGGAGTCAAGTAATCATTTATGTACTGTATTTACTTCTAATAAGCTGGAGCTGCTAAAGAAACTGAGACTTTCTTTTCACAGCTGTAAAGTACAGGGATTTTTGTCTGTTTTGTTTACTGCATATTTCCGGTGTCTATAATAGAGCCAGGCAATAGACATATGTAAAATAAATGAATTGTGAAGGTGACACTTCCAAGAAGTAGCTCTTCAGAACCACTCTAGATACACTTTAGCAGGCAGTTGGCTAACAAATTCTTAGGAATACAGTAAATGTGGTATGATTTCTATTTTTTTTTTAGGCTTAGGGATACTTAAATGTTACTGCCAAGTATTCACATGTGTGACACAGAGCCTTCTCTTATAGCCTTTGCCTTTTGTTAATAAACAATAAATAATTCCTTGGAAGCATTTGCCCTTTATGGGTAATTGGAGAAATGTTTACTTTGGTGATGGGATGAGAAAGATGTGACCTTTTAACTGTTATTCAACTAGTAGGTGAGGGAAAAATTATAAACCAGAGAAGACAATATTCTGGAAAGCTTTCAAAAAATGAAAGACCAATGCAGTTTAATGCAGTACCAAAGTTTTCTCGTTTCCAGCTCTTTTTGGCAAAAATTCTTCTTAGTCAAAAAAGAGGAAATTATTAAAAGAATTCATGAGGTATTTTTAGATATCAAGTAGTGCTTTTAAAGTATATTGTTAGGTTGAAAGGAATGAAAATCATAATTAAATGTCCTTTGAAACCCATATGTATTTTTAAGATTAGGTGACAAGGCTGGGCACAGTGGTGCATGCCTGTAATCCCAGCACTTTGGGAAGCCGAAGTAGGAACATTGCTTGAGCCCAGGAGTTTGAGATCAGCCTGGCCAACATGGCAAAAACCTATCTCTACAAAAAAATTCAAAAATTAGCTGGACGTGGTGGCGGGCGCCTCTAGTCCCAGCTACTCTGGAGGCTCAGGTGGGAGGATCACTTGAACCTGGAGACTGAGCCTGCAGTGAGCTGAGATCGCGGTACCGTGCTCCAGCCCCGGTGACAATGTAAGACCCTGTCTCAAAAAGAAAAAAAAAAAAAAAAGATTAGGAGACAAATTCCAGCAAGACCACATTTTGTATTCTGTTGTAAAACAAACTTTTGAAAATAGTTTTAAATGGTTGAATACACAGTTCTGCTCTCTTTATTTCTCCCCAACTTGCAGATTTTGTCTTGGAAATGATAGATCTAGTTACTGTCCACTTTTGAGTTAAAAAGGAAGGAGGTTCAGCATTCAACAATAATAATTTAGGTACCAGACCTGCATGGGGGTTGGATATATAAAACCTGATTTAAATACTTTATCTGTTTATTTTAAATGTTTCATATTTATCATTTGTGTGTACATGTATAATATTTTAGAAATAGTTATTTTACCTTATGGTAACTATTCAAAAATATGTGCCGCCTTAAAAATTAGTTTCAAGCTATACAGGAAGTTGTGCCACCTAGGTGACTGGGTGAGGTAGGAGACACCCACAACCAGTTCTCAGGCAGGACCCTCCCCACAGCTGTGGCAAGGCAAGGCCCCCAAGTCAAAAGAAAGGAGCCCCGGAGTAGCAGCAAACCCAACAGCCAGGTTTAGAGTCTGGGTCCTAGTTCTGAAGGACAGCATCCCAAAGGCAGAGCTGGACCCAGGTGGACAGCCATCAAACCAGTAAGACCGTCAGAAGCAGTAAACACAACAGGGGAAAGGCGGGGCCCAGACCATGAGGAATTCCAGAGCTGGCCTGTGATGTGCAGTCTTACAATTACTGTCAGTCTGTGAGGCCGCTAGTGGCTTGTCTCTAAGAGTTAAAGGTGTTGATGAAGGATGAACATATTTGTAAATTCCTTAAGTGTTATGTTAGGATCTCATTTAAGGACAGCGATTTGGTGTTACCTGACCCAACACTCCGAGAGAGTGGTCCAGGCAGGATGGAGAAGCAGAAGGATTTCTCCCCTTAAAGAAGCAGCAGTGTCAGGGTCCTTGTCCTAGAGGGATGGCTGAACCTGGTGGAAGAAGGGCATCCCAAGCAGGCTGCCAGAGCAAGGAAGGCCAGGTGTAGGGGCAGGGTAGGTTGCAAGACAAGGGAGTAGCAGTCTAAATAAGCAAAGTAGGAATTAGCCTCAGTGAATTCTGGAGACTAAGCCAGAACTGGTACAGGGAGGTAAGGAAGATTGTATTAACCAGATTGTCTATTGGGGAGAATGTTAGATATTGTTCAATGTCCCTTGGGGTGGAGGTGAGACTCGAAGAGGATGGCCATACATAATAATAGAGAGTCTACTAATTTGCTTTCTAAGGAGGGTGACAGGTTCAATAACCAAAAAGTTGGCTGGGCACGGTGGCTCATGCCTGTAATCCCAGCACTTTGGGAGGCTGAGGTGGGCGGATCACGAGGTCAGGAAATCAAGACCATCCTGGCTAACACTGTGAAACCCCGTCTCTACTAAAAATATTTTTTAAAAAAATTAGCCAGGTGTGGTGGTGGGCGCCTGTAGTCCTAGCCACTCGGGAGACTGAAGCAGGAGAATGGCGTGAACCCGGGAGGCGGGGCTTGCAGTGAGCGGAGATGGCGCCACTGCACTCCAGCCTGGGCGACAGAGCGAGACTCCGTCTCAAAATAATAATAATAAATAACCACAAAGCTTTTTCTGAGGGGACTCTAGAAATTTGGGGGCCAAGCTGGTTAGAGCAGTGTGGATGAAACACCGTAGAGAACTGCTAAAGAGAGAGACACAATACTCATCTAGATGATGATGTCTGAGGGTGTTTCCCTGTGGTATGGATGTTAACTCTCTTCTCCATTCCTCCCCTCTCCCCAAAGAAATCTTCAGCAAATTCCATCTTAATTACTGATGCTTTTGTGCCAGTGGATGAAAAGGTGGGACATAAAAAGGTGCTGTAAGGCAGGGTGCGGTGGCTCACGCCTATAATCCCAGCACTTTGGAAGGTCGAGGTGGGAGGATCACATGAGGTTAGGGGTTTGAGGCCAGCCTGCTCGACATGGCAAAACCCCGTCTCTACTAAAAATACAAAAATTAACCAGGTGTGGTGGTGGGCACCTGTAATCCCAGCTACTTGGAAGGCTGAGGCATGAGAAAGGCAGCTTGAACCCAGGAGGCAGAGGTTGCAGTGAGTCGAGATAGCACCACTGCACTACAGTCTGGGCGACAGAGCAAGCCTCCGTCTCAAAAAAAATAAAAAGGTGCTGTAGCTGCATGAAGGTGTTGTGTGGTAGAAACCGAGCACACACCACCTTCAGCTGAGTGCTGACAGATCAGATAGGCCCCTCTTAGCCCTGGGTGCCTCCTTCCCTGGATAAGATTGAACAAAGGTCTCCACCTGCTTACCTGGTAGAAGTTCCGCATACTTCCTAGCATAAGGTGGAAGGTGAAATCTTGCGACCGCTTTTCCAGCCCATATTTCCCCTAGCAGTATAGATAGAGAGCTAGCTGGGTGATCACTGGGAATTTAGCAACCTTTCCATGAGAATAGTTAGGCTCTTATCTTGGTTCCCCAGGAACATCTTTGGGGTATGGAGTTGGGTGTAGGTGAGCTGAATGTAGAGCTAAAAATGTGGTGAACCTGCCTGCACAGGGGCAACTGGCTTTTAAAAAAGAATGTGTGTTGGGTGACTTTCATTACCTTAAGGGCCCACTATAGACTCCTTCAATTATCACCTTGGGCAAACAGTCTCAATACGTTGTTATGTGCTGTAATGAGAATATAGTTCCTTCTGGACAAAGAGAAAAATATGGTGATATTAACTTCTAGCCTGAAGTAGAATAAGTGAAGCTCCAGTCTTTATTAATAAGTAGATGATCCAATGTTAGTGAAGTGGCTTTTTTGTGCCAATAAGTTGTGTTTAGCAGTCAGGAATAGAACACATTTATCCCTTCCCCCACAGCCTTCTCCTCAGTCCATGCAAAACAAATTGGAGTGAAACAACACCATCTGCTCATTTCACACTCAGTGAAGAAGCACGTCAACTCCTTCTCAAGGTTAGAAAGTCCAGACTCAAAAAGACACTCCTCTAGTTGTGCAGAAAAAAAAAAGCCTCCTGAAAGCAAGAACCCCATAGGCTTAGAGTCCCATATTTCCCAAAACATGACATTGCAAGGGCTGAGTTGATGAGGGCTAAAAAGCTGAGGGCTTCCTTATGAGGGTGTCACATGGCTTTGTTTCACTAGCTTATTGTATTTCAATGATTTTGTGCCTCTGATTTAGATGGAAAGAACGGCGGTAGAAAAAGACTATCAATAATTACCATAGTTCTTGTATCCCAGTGTTGGGAGGAAAACAATAAAGAAGAAAGAGAAGTCTGGCTCCGTTTGAGAAGGCTGTTTTATTCTGATAATTTTCTTCTGTGTAACAACCACTTTCCTTTTGGCAATCACTTTAAAAAATCTAAATGCTTAAATTAAACTCCATTATTTTATCCAGAGATGAGGCTTTGAATTAGGGAGGAAACTGAGCCATTTGAGTGTCCCTCTATTTACTGTGCTCAGCCAAACTCTGCATTCAGAAGTAAAGATAAGAGAAAGTTCTTACTAATTCATATGAATGCCCCAGTAATTAGAGGAGGGCAGTCCTTTGGCCTTGCTAACAATTCTTAATCTCCACACAGTTATAACCAGCCACCTATTTTTAAAATGCTATTCCCAAGAGGAACCCTGGTGCGAAAGGTGGTTGGACTTGTTTTAGAGACCAGATATTTGCAATACAAAGTCTGAGAAGAATCAAGTCTTGCACCAACTATAGCATACCTCACTGGTATGTGTACTGATAATTTATGATATTCTTGGAGAAACAGGAGATTAACATAAAAGGATAAATTGTGGCATGCCAAGTACCAAACAAGTGTGTATTATGTAAAATCATACATCTTTTTATTCACAAAGCTCTTGTGCCAGAGTTTTGAGATTTGGTGAACAAGACCACATTAACTTGAATTCATCCATCCATTCAACCATCTGTCAGTGTTTCCATCTGCCCAGCAAACGTTATACCACTGCCTACGGTGCCAGCCCTCAGAGTTACTGAGACAAATAAGGCATGGTCCCCGTCCTGGTGGGGGAGCCAGACTTGCAAATCATAATTCCTCAGTAAGTGAAATCACAGAAGTATGTTCAAGGTGGACAGGTAATCAAAAAGGAGGGAGCAGTTGAAATATGAAAGAAAGATTGCAATTTACCAGGCGTGTGCATTCTAATCAGAAGGCACAGCTTGAGCAAAGCATGGAGGCATGAAAAAGCACAGGGTATCCAAGGAGCTAGAAGCCATGTGATATTGCTGCGGGGGTTTGAGTGGCAGTGATAGGAGATGAGCCCAGAGAAATAGGTGCAAGCTAGAGAAAGACAAACCTCATAGGCCATGGTTAGACATTTCTCTGTAGACAATAGGCATCACTGGTGGGATTTCAGGAGGGCATGTGTTTAGAATCATTTCTGTGATGGCAATGAGGAAAACTATGATGCATAGAGGAGGAAAGTGAGAAAAGTACAGAAAACCCAATAGGGGCAAGTTGTCACTGTGTTCACCAGGCTTTTTAAAGCTTTGATCCTATTTCAGCCTTTGTATTTCCAGACTGGGAAATGCCAATGTGAGACAACTTAGTGTTTTCAATATCACGGATCTCATAGAAACTAATATTATTTTTAATAGTATATTAGGGGTCAAACATAGTATGGAGTTTGCTTGTGGCCAAGAGGCCTGGGGACTCCAGCTCTCCCAGGCCCCACTCAACCAGTGCAAGGCTTGAGGGAATCAGTAGCTCAGCTCTACCTGTAACCCAATGGAGCTGCCCTTTGTGCCTCAATGGTACTCAGAGTCTACCTACATTGGAAACGAATGAAGTAGTAATAAATAAGCTCAACCAGGGTAGATCTGGAATCCAAACTCCAATTACAAGGTTTTTCCCTTCTAATCTAACCATGCTGCCTCTTGAAGCTGTGCTTCAGGAGAATTACTCTCTTGGGGCACAGGAAAATTCATAGTTTATAAAAGCTAAACAAGGAAGCTGGGGATATTCAGAGCTGACCTCCTAGAAGATAATCATGTTCTCTTATTCTATCAAAGTCAGAAGAAGAAAACTGAATTGTGTGGTTCACCGGTTATTTTCCATGTTGATTAGCTCCATATCATTATTCATAGTTGATAAAGTATCTCTGTAATCCGACGTATATAGACACAGGAGTTTTTGGATAAACTATGAAGGAAACTAGTGAGTGAGTGATAAAGCTAGGAACAAAAAAGAAGAGTCCAGTTCCTCTGAGTTACAGCTAACTGTACTAACCATGGTTACTTTTTCTTTCAGAGTTTTTGGCCAATAATGTTATTTTTAATTTGCTATTTGGCCTATGAATAATTCATTTAAGAGAAAATCTCAGTATCTTTTGAGCTTATTTTAGGGTCCCTATTTTAGGGCATTGATTAAAATATCAGTCTGTTTAGCATATCAGCATGCTGCCTGTCAGTCTTCAGGAAAATTCTTTCTCTCTCTGGGCTGTTACACAGTTCTGGTGGATTTGTTGTATTGTATCACATTGCATTATGTTAAAATATTTCCTTCTTGCCATTAACTTTACAATCTGGCTGGGTGTGGTGGCTCGAGCCTGTAATCCTAGCACTTTGGGAGGCCGGGGCAGGAGAATCGCTTGAGCCCAGGAGCTTGAGACCAGGCTGGGCAACATGGAGAGACCTCATCTCTACAAAAAGTAAAAAATTAGTGGGGCACGGTGGCACGCACCTGTAGTCCTAGATACTTAAGAGACTGAGGTGGGAAGATCACTTGACCCTGGGAGGTAGAGGCTGCAATGAGTTGTGATTGCGCCACTGCACTCCAGCCTGGGCAACAGAGTGAGATCCTGTCTCAAAACAGACAACAAACAAACAAACAAACAAAAAACCCTGAAAACATCAAGACAAAAAGTTACAATCCACTTATTAAAGGCATATTCTAATTTTTTCCTGAATATTTGTTTCATTGTGATTAAAATAGCTGAACTGACAGTTTTGAAGTTATCAGTCAAATTGGCAGAAACAGTAAAAGTTATCTTTCCTCAACCTCATTTCTGTCTTCAAAGCACCACATCTAGGACTAAGAAAGAAATGTGTGCTGTTGGTAACATTATACTTCGTAGTTGTCCTGCTGATACTGCCAACACAGTAGCCAAACAACTGTAATAATTTTTGGAAGGCATCAGTGACGTTGACACTTGGCCCATTTTGAACGGCACCAAACCCCTCCAACCATTTCCTATAGGTCTGAAAGCTGCTGTCAGGCAATAAAAGCTTTCAATTGTCACTGACTTGGGTTAGACTCATATTCTACTTACAAATTTCCATTTGGTGTTTCTGTTGGTGTTTGAATCAGGGAAAAAGGTTTATTTGAAATCTTAAAATTCATTCCGTATTTCTTTTAATCAATATAAATCGAAAGTAGTCTCAGAAAATTTTCAATAAGTCTGGCCAAGTCAGAAGTAAATGTCAAGTCTTCTGAAGGTTGCATTTTCTCAAGGAAGCACTATTCAAGCATATTTTTTAGCTCAATTAGTCTTGATTTAGTAGCTCCGTCAGTGAGCTAAGGCATCTGGCACTAGCAGAGTAATTTGATTTCTAAGGTGTCAGTAAGAGACTAAAAACTATCCAAAATGGTAAATCCATGTCCTGAAAGCAGACGTACAGATCTTGACATTCTTGGCGGCATAGCAGTCAGGGAAATGTGATGATCTTTGACACTGTCTTCATCTGGGATCAGTGCCCCTCAATGTCACATGCCTGGGAACTCTGATTTTGACCATCAGTTCCCGGAGAGTGCTGGGAGGTGACAGGACGGATGTTCCTTTTGGAAAGTCAGTTCCCTGAAGTGATCCTTTTACTTCTTTCACTGTCTTTAGTGGCAAAAGGTACAGGCTGACAGCCCTGAAGACAGCACTGCAGGGCATGTTTTAGAAAAGGAGAATGTTATTGTCAAAACCTATCAATCTGGTCTCTTTTCCCCCTCACTTCATCCAGAGGCCACGAAACGAACTTTCTGCTGCTCAGATACGTACTTTGAGAAAGTGTAGTCACATTGTAACTGGGACTACTTAGGACCTCAATCCAGCGGGAGAAGCATGGCTTGCATCATCTAGGTGAGAGGTGAAGAGAACGGGACCAAGATAACCTAAACCACTGTATTATATCCTTCCCTCTCTTAACTCCCTGCTGAACTGATCTGACTAGTGTAACATACAAAATAATTATTTATCACCTCCTGGAATTAGAAAGCAATCTGCCTGGCATTCCCATCTCAAGGGTAAATCTAAGCTGGTTACAAAAAAGGGGAGGGTTCATTGGGCCAAGACTGAGGAATTTCACAAAATTGAAAGTGTAGTTGAATGGACTATAGGTGCAGAGATGCAGCTAGCCATCAGGAACACCAGAAACTGGGATGTCAATGACATTCAAATGTTGTCTCATTCACCATGGCTAAGATTCCGTATGTCAGCTTCATTATCTTTTGTTGGACACTCGTTTTCTCCACATGTTGAAAAACATGGCCTCAGACAGTTCCTGGTTTTTAAATTTTAGACCTTAAACTACTGGTCTCACTCTCTCAGTACTTCAAGTCAAAGCATTATGGGTTTGATTTAGGTCGTTACCCATAAATGAACCAGTCAACTACAGACAGTGGATCAGGGTAGTGTGATTAGCCAAGCTTGGGTCAGATGTCTGCACCAAGCTCAATTAACTGTGGCCAAGAGATGGAGGTCGCACTGTAATAATATGGTAGCGCTAGTGGTAACCACATGCTTGGAGGAGGAATGAATGACAGGCACACCCTCAGGTGTCCACTATACATAGCTAAAACAAAAAGCAAAACAATTCTTAAATAACAGAAAAACAAAGATATATTTAGGCACAAATAAACATAAAGTCAAATCCAAGTCCAAAGCCATTTATTAAAGAGAGTAATTTTATTTGGATAAGTATATTTCAAAATAAAAAGATGTTAATAAGTTCTACAAAATCAAGTAACATATTATCAAAAACATAGTAAAACCTATGAGCGATATAAGAGGAAATGAATTGTGTATCTATAAAACCAAAGAGATTCCATTAAAAAGCTATTTGAATTGATAAAAACCGAGTTCAATAAAATGGTGGGATGAGATAAATACACAAAAATCAATAGCTAGCCTGTATAACAGCAATAATGTATTAAAAATGTGGTGAAGAGGAAATCCTGTTCCTAATAGCATCAAAAATATAATAATGGTAGGGAGCAGACTGGAATGAATATTTGATTAAATTAGTATAAAATTTATTTAGAAGAATAAAACATAAAGAATAACACAGGCTGGGCACGGTGGCTCACACCTGTAATCCCAGCACTTTGGGAGGCCAAGGCAAGTGGATTGCTGGAGGCCAGGAGTTCAAGACCAGCCTGGCCAACATGGAGAAACCCTGTCTATACTAAAATTATAAAAATTAGCCAGGTGTGGTGGTGCATGCCTGTAATTCCAGCTACTTGGGAGGCTGAGGCACAAGAATCACTTTAACCCAGGAGGCGGAGGTTGCAGTGAGCCAAGATCACACCACTGAAGTCTGGCCTGGGTGACAGAGTGAGATGCTGTCTCTCAAAAATAATAATAATAATAACATACATGCACACACACGGACATATATGTTAAAGGCAAGAATAATGAAGGGTAGTTAGCCTTGCCAGATATTAGAATTAAAGCAGTATAGTATTGATGCAAAAATAAACAAATAAATGAACAAATAATCTTGAAATTGATCCTGATATACTTCAAATATGAATATGTGATAAAAGACTGCACAAACCAAAGTATGAGAAACTATTATTCAGCACAGAGTATTGGGACAACCAGTGGTTATGTAAAAAGAGAGCAGCACATTACTAAAGTTAAGAATCAACCAGGAATCTGGTCAAATTATTTGTGGCAAATATGATAAAAGTTCATTTTTTGACTCATTAAAAGCTCATTCAAATCAATGAGAAATTCCAATAAGCAGTGTTTATAAAACCATATAAAGACTCAACAATCTTACCTCAAAGGTGGTAATACAATTGGTACAACACTTTGTAATTTAATAAGCAATACATTTCAAGAACATAAAAATATTCATATTCCAAATTAGCCGGGCATGGTGGTGGGTACCTGTAGTCCCAGCTACTCGGGAGGCTGAGGCAGGAGAATGTCGTGAACCCGGGAGGTGGAGCTTGCAGTGAGCCGAGATCACACCACTGCACTCCAGCCTGAGTGACAGAGCAAGACTCCGTCTCAAAACAAAACAAAACAAAACAAAACAAAACAAAAAAAATATATATATATATTCACATTTCTTGATTCAATAATTTTTTCCTTGGCAAACCATCTTGACAAGATTATTTGAAAAACTGAAACGTATTATGGACCAATCTACTCATCACTACATATATACTCATTGCCACATTACTATATAAAATAGTAACCCTGTTGTCCTCTAACCCTGTTTTCCTGTTTTTCTTTTCATGGCATTTATTATCACCTGACATTTGTTTATTACCAGTCCCTCCCCAACCACTAAAATGTAAGCCCCATGAGAATTTGACTACTTTGTTCACTACTATATTTCCAAGCCCCAGAACCCTGCCTAACATACCCTAGGAAGTTGATAAATAGTTGTGGAATGAAGAAACAATTTCAAACATCCCACAATAAAGACATGGTTTGGACAATTATGATTTATCTATTCAATATAATATTATGAAGCAATTAGATTTATTTATAGGAATAATAACATAACATAGGGAAGTATTTATAATGAAATGTTTAGGAAGAATAAGTTTTACACGTATATTATGATTACAAATACAGAAAAAGAAACTTTGTGGAGAGAAATAGGAATGGAAGGAGATATCACCAAACATTAAGAGTGGTGTGGGAAAAGAGAATACAGGTACTTTTCCTCTTCTATCTAGTTTTGGGCATTTCCTAGGTGTTCCACAACATTCATTTCTTTAATATTGGACAACTTGATAAATGCAATATATAACAAGTGAAGCTTGTTTTTTTTGTTTTGTTTTGTTTTTTTGAGACGGAGTTTTCCTCTTTGTTGCCCAGGCTGGAGTGCAATGGTGCGGTCTCGGCTCACTGCAACCTCTGCCTCCCAGGTTCAAGCAATTCTCCTGCCTCAGCCTCCCGAGTAGCTGGGATTACAGGCATGTGTCACCGTGCCTGGCTAATTTTGTATTTTTAGTAGAGACAGGGTTTCTCCATGTTGGTCAGGCTGGTCTCGAACTCCTGACCTCAGCTGATCTGCCTGCCTCAGCCTCCCAAAGTGCTGGGATTACAGGCGTGAGCCACCGTGCCCAGCAAACAAGGGAAGATTTTTAAAAATCACCCATGATAAGAGGATATGATTTCAAATTAAAATAATGACAAGTAGGGAAAAGGTTGGGAACAGCAAAAGTGCTACAAGTAGGAAATTATAAGTTAATGTTTTGGTTTATTTTAGTATAATTAGATAAGTTTGGGTTTAAGAATATGAAAATATATAAAGCTGATTATCCTTTGAGTCACTAGTCTATTTTGCTTACTTCTGTCATTCAACCACATTACCAACCTTAAGTTCCTCCTATGTAGAAATTCTGAAACTAACAGGTGACTCTCAAAACTGCAGATTCCTGGTGTTCATTGCCAGGAATTTCTAATTCAAGAGGACTAGGTGAGGCCCAGGAATCTGTGTGTGTTTTAAAAGTAGTCCCTGGATGAGTCTGTGTTTGGGAATGCCCGGCATAAGTGGCAGGGAGGCTTTCCCTCCTGGGAGAAAAACCCTGAACTCCTGAGTGGAAGAAGCTCTCCCATATCTGCCCTTGGGTCACTACTCCTCCTGCAGTGTTGCCGAAGCCGCTGCAGTTCTTGGGTGTCCACCCGAGAGTGTGTGGGGGAGAGAATCTAGAGCCCCAGTTCGAGGAACCAATAGACTGGCCTTCCTCTGCCCCTTGGGCCTCCGCCTACTGATCCAGACACCAGAGGGTGTGTTAAGCTGGGCTGGGCTGGGCTCTTCACAGTCTAAAGAACTCAATGCAACACATTGGCTTAGTGTCACCATGGAGTCAGAACCCCTCATCCTGGTGGCCACTGTCCTGTGGGCTTGTTTTATAATGTTCTGTGCTTCCTTCTCAGCATTACAAGCTCTCAGTGCTGAGCCTCTGTCCCAACCATTTCCTTTGTTCCCCCCAGAAGTCCCGTTGGATTGTAAACAGATGCCTCCACGTCCATGGTTCTCACACAGGCACTCTTTCTATCTCCTGCTTTATTTGAAATCTGGCGCTCTCCTGAGGTCACCTCCGCAGACCTCATTTGTTCAGATTTCAAGTGACCAGTAGGTGTTGTTAATAATCACCTGACTGTCCCCTCCCTGCCATTTCGCCATCATTTCACTTACATTCTTGGTCAAAAACAAACAAACAAACAAACAAACAAAACTAAGCAAAACAGACTCAAAGAAAACAAGAGTTCTGTTGGATTCTGATAATCGTGTTGGCTTAGTCCATTTGGGCTTCTATAAAAAAAAAAATACCATAAACTGTGTGGCTTACAAATAACAGAAATCTATTTCTCACAGCTCTGGAGCCTGGGAAGTCCAAGATCAAGGCAACAACAGATTCAGCGTCTTGCCAAGGCCCACTTTCTCATAGATGGCAGCCTTTCCTTGTGTCCACATGGTGAAAGGGGCAAGACAGCTCTCTGTGGCCTCTTTTATAAGCACACTAATCCCATGATCCAATCACCTCCGAGAGACCCCCACCTCCTAATACCATCACCTTGGTGATTAGGTTTCAACATATGAATTTTGGAGGAACACAAATATTCAGACCATATCACATGACGTCCAACTCAGTGTCTTTTTTCCCCCCATTTCACGGCTGACTTCTGACCCACTCCTCAAGAATCTTAAGTGTACAATGGCTTACACTCTTTCTCTCCACCACTTCATGTCTTGCCATCCTAGACGATTTCATTGGCCTGTGGACAACACATCTTTTAGCCACACTGTCCCTGCTCTCTGCCTTCTTTCTCTCCCCACCACCTTCAACACCTAGGAGGAGATTGCATGGCAACACGGACAGCAGGAAAAGGCCAATACCGAATAACATTCTCATTGGCTCCTTCTCCAGGAGAACCTGGAGAGAGGCAACTCTCTTTTTTGTTTCCCAGTCAGTAGTAAAGTTAAGGGTGCCTTCTGCTTGGGAGTTTCTCAGTGAGTATGGCCCAGCAGGGATAAAAGAAAGGGACCAAAACACAGGTAGCCCTTATAAAGGACATAAGCAAAATGCTTAAATGAGATTCTTGAGGTTTTTATGTTGTCTAGTTCAGCACTAGTGTTGGAGAGCAGATTGTGGGGAGATGGGGAGGAGTCATAGCTTGGAATAAGGAGTCTGGTTGTCCTCTGGTAATCTCTTTTTTTTGGCTGCCTCAAATCCTTTGTGGAAAGCAGCCTGCCATATGCATGCCTCTGTGTGTGTGTGTGTGTGTGTGTGTGTGGTGTGTGTGTGTGTGTTATATACAAGCTCAGTGACAGGCAACCAGATAGAGCTGAGTCCAGAGCAGTTAAAAGGAAATCCTGAACATTTCCAAAACATACAAGTAACATACCAAAAAGCAAATGATGCACCAAATACTGTTATCTAAAAGTTTCTTGGCTTCCTTGACTCTCCTTCAATATTCTAGTCTGAAATACATAATCTTCTATCTTTATGTTCTGACTTCTTACTTATACATAGAAAATCTACTCTGATCTTCTTAAGTGCTCCAATTCCCAGACACCCTCATTTTCCCCTAGTCATTCTGCCCATTCTGGATTCATTTCCTTCCCTATATAGCCTAAACCATGTCTCTTGTCACTACAATTCACTTTTCGGCATCCTTGAGTCCTTCCATTCTTGTTTTTGCATTTCTTTGCCCATGCCTAGAAATCCCCAACTCTGGGCCAATCCAACTATCCACCTTCTCTTCTCTTACCATTTATTGCCTCATGAGTACCACATAGAGAAGAATCACAAATATATTATTACTAATTTCAGCTAGGCCCCTAAATTGTTCCCTCTCTTAATCCCCTGTGTGACTCTTCCAGGATTTTACCACTCTCCTTAAACACTCTACCATCTAGCAGCAGATGACTTTGCTGCCTCCTTCATGAGAAGGATATCAAGACCCTCAAGAATGAACTTTGTATCCTCTCACATATCTCTCTCTGCCTCCTTCTTTCCTGGCTCCTCCCATCCAAGCAAATCCCTTGACCTGATATCTAAATTCCTTCCCTTCCACAATTTAAATAATCTTTATATCAACACTAAATGTTTATTCTTTTCTTCTTCTTTTTTTTTTTTGAGATCGAGTCTTGCTCTGTCGCCAGGCTGGAGTGCAGTGGTGTGATCTTGGCTGACTGCAACCTCTGCCTCCTGGGTTCAAGTGATTCTCCTGCCTCAGCCTCCCGAGTAGTTAGGACTACAGGCGCACCCCACCACATCCAGCTAATTTTTGTATTTTTAGTAGAGACATGGTTTCACCATGTTGGTCAGGATGATCTCGATCTGATGGTCTTGATCTCTTGACCTCGTGATCCGCCCACCTCGGCCTCCCGAAGTACTGGGATTACAGGCATAAGCCACGGTGCCCGGCCTAAATATTTATTCTTTAGACAAATATGTATTAAGCACCAGGTACCAGGCTGGGCTATTGGGATAAAGTGACAAATGGAACCTGGTTGCAAAAGATGCCTGTTGAATTGCTTGACCGGCACCCCTTTTCTGTGAATTGCACACTCTGCTTTTATTTACTGGTTGGTTGCTCTGAGAGCTTCCATATTACAGCTCTCACCCACTGGCCTCCCTGAGTAGTTTGAAGTGGGCACCTAAACCAAGACTGGCAATCAATCCGTTCACTGGGAAATTTGTAATTGGAACTGGCAGTCAGAAACAGACTGTAACACGGTAATTTGGAAGTTGGTAGTAGCCATTTACTGCCATGTGGACTAAGATACAGAGCCATTCTGCAGTGAGAATAGAGCTGAGACCGATTCAGAGAATGGTGAAGAGACAAGAGGTTCTCCAAAAGAGGATTTTCGGGCTTTTTAAGGTGCTCTAGTCTCCAGTTCCATTCCCAAGGCCCAGATGCACCCCTGTCATAAAATGCCAGCGTCCTTCTAATAAACTTTATTTCTGCTTAAGATAGTATTTTGTGGCCAGGTGTGGTGGCTCACGCCTGTAATCCCAGCACTTTGGGAGGCTGAGGCGGGTGGATCACGAGGTCAGGAGATCAAGACCATCCTGGCTAACACGGTGAAACCCCATCTCTACTAAAAATACAAAAAAAAAAATTAGCCGGGCTTGGTGGCAGGCACCTGTAGTCCCAGCTACTCGGGAGGCTGAGGCAGGAGAACGGCATGAACCCGGGAGGCGGAGCTTGCAGTGAGCTGAGATCACGCCACTGCACTCCAGCCTGGGCGACAGAGCGAGACTCCGTCTAAAAAAAAAAAAAGGATAGTATTTTGTATTGGGTTTCTGTCACTTGTAACCAAAAAGCAAGATCCTATCATTTTTGCTGGAAAGCTGGCCTGCCTTGTTTTACAACTACTGTCTGTTGGGACCCAGCCATGTGTCTTTTGAGGATAGAATTCTAGGGGACTAGGTAGCAAATGTCAGGATGTTGCCTCTTATTTTCAGTATTCATTAAGATACTACAAGAACTAAACATGTTCAAATACAGCTGAAGCCTGCCTGGGAACCACAGGGCCAGGGTGTGCCTCTGTTCTGTGAAGTTCTTTTGCCTTCTGCCAGTTGCCTGAGACTACTGAGGTCAGATAATCACGGGCTTTGCAGAATAACGGCTGCCAAATTATCTGCTGCACTGTTTCTAAAGCTATCAATTATCCCCCTTCTCTCTTAAATTTTCAACACTTCCCGCTCTGTTGGCTCCTTACATCAGCATTTAAATCTACTCCCCTCTTAAAATCTATTCTAGAGTTACCAATTTTTCCTTCCTATTACAGGTAAACTTCTTGAAGTAGTTCATACTCAGTGACAAGCCATAGCAAGTAGGTGGCCTTACTCTCTGCTGCAACTCACTTACTAAGGTTGTACTTGCCTACCTACCTTATCACTAAATACAATGAATGGTTTCCAGGTCTTACCTTATTTGATCTTTCAGGAGTATATGACACTATTGACCACTTCTGCATTCCTGAAACACTTTTTCTTGGCTTCTGTGATACCACATGCTCCTGGTTTTCTTGTTACATGCCTGCTTGTTTCTTTGTAAGTTTCTTTTTTTGCTCTATGCCTTCAATGTGTTGGTGTTCTTCCAGTTTGGTCCTAGTCCTCAATCCTCAGTCCTGGTTCCATCCTAAACTCTCCTGGGGCAATCTCAATCACTCTGTTGGCATTACTGTACATACCCAAATATAAGACAGAGCCCTCTTTCCCCCACCAAAATCAGAAAACAGGGAGTCACTTTATATGCTGACCCTTAAAAGTCCTTCATGGCCAGTCGTGGTGGCTCACACCTATAATCCCAACACTTTGGGAGGCCAAGGCAGGAGGATTGCTTGAGCCCAGGAGTTCGAGACCAGCTTAGGCAGCACAGTGAGCCCTTGTCTATGCAAAAAACCAAAACAATTAGCCTATACGGGTGTGGTGGCATGCACCTGTAGTCCCAGCTACTCGGGAGGCTGAGGTGGGAGGATTGCTTGAGCCTGGAAAGTTGAGGCTGCATGAGCTGTGATTGTGCCACTGCACTCTAGCCTGGGCAGCAGAGACCCTGTCTCAAAAAAAAAAAAAAAAAAAAAAGTCCTTCATGTTACTGGATGCTCTCAATTATTTTGAACAACAAAATGCTTTTTGGTGGAATACACATTAGCATGAAATGAGCTCATTCAATGCTCATACAAAGCCACCTGACAGAATTGGTAAGAAAGGAAACAAATTGAACAGACTTTAAAATTACTTCTAGGGAAATATCTTCACACTTAGAAGTGTTGGATGTCCTTGTAAACAAGTCTTTAAAAGTCACTATAAAAAGCAATATGGTACATGAATATAATTACAGGATGAATGATGTAGTGTGATTAGATACTTGTGGCTTGGAATAAAGTTCCCAGTGACAGCATTATATATAGAGTTAAAAACTTGGGTAGAAGTGAAGATGGTATGTCCTGGGAAATATGTTAGAGACTCAAAATGCGACACTTGTGATGATAAAGACACTATGAAGAATTTCAATGAAATTATTTTAAAGATTATATTTATATAATATGTAATTTAAAGTAAGCATAATTAAATTAATATATTCAATATTATAAATAGAGCCCTGATTATTTCTTTTTGCCCCAACTTTTTCTTTCTTATTTAATTTTTTTAACTTTTATTTTAGGTTTGGGGGTACAAGTGAAGGTTTGTTACACAGGTACTCATGTCACAGTAGTTTGCTGTACAGATTATTTCATCACCCTGGAATTAAACCCAGTACCCAAAAGTTATTTTTTCTGCTCCAGTCTCTCCTCCCACCCTCTACCCTAAAGTAGACCCATGTCTGCTGTTTCCTTCTTTGTGTTCATAAGTTCTTGTCATTTAGCTCCCACTTATAAGCGAGAACATGCGATATTTGGTTTTCTGTTCCTGTGCTAGTTTGCTGAGGATAATGGCCTCTAGCTCCATCCATGTTCCCACAAAAGGAATGATCTCATTCTTTTTTATAGCTGCAGAGCCCTGATTATTTCATCTATATCTCTAAAAGTTTATATGTTCAAGTTGGCCACAAAGTTTTATGGGGAGGATTGTTTTTGTTTTTATTTTTTGAGGCATGGTCTTGCTCTGTTACTCAGGCTGGAGTGCAGTGGCAAAATAATGTATCACTGCAGCCTTGACCTCCCAGGCTCAAGTGATCCTCCCTCCCGAGTAGCTGGGACTACAGGCACATGCCACCACACCTAGCTAATTTTTTTTTTTTTTTTAATGTACAGACCGGGTTTTGCCCTGTTGCCTACTCTGGTCTTGAATTCCTGGGCTCAAGCTATCTGCCTGCCTCGGCCTCCCAAAGTGCTGGGATTACAGGTGTGAGCCGCCGAGGGGCCTGGGGGAGTGGGGTGGATTCTAATTGGAAAAATGGAGGCTCACCTTATGTTCAGAGGCAACCTATACTCAGGCAAATGTAGTATATGCTGATGACTCACTTCTCCAGTCCTATCTCCCTGCTAAACTCCAGATCCAAGTAATGAATGGCTTACTGATATTTCTACTCAGATGTATTTAAAGTACCTATGTATGCATAGGTACTTTAAATTTGCTTGTCCAAAGTTAAACTAACATTGTCTCCCATCTGCTCATCTTTCTTGATCCCCCCTCAGTGAATGCCACCACCTTCATTCAGCTGCCCAAGTTGAAATCTGAGTTACCCACATCTCCTATCTCTCCCACACACCCCTGCTGTTTCTATCTCTTAAATCTCTCTCTTATCTGTTCACTTTTCTTAATCCCCTCTGCTTTACTCCAGGCCACCATCATCTCCTCCCTAGACTATTGTAACAAAATCTGAACTGTTTTTTTTTTTTTTTTTTTTGGTCTCGACTTCTTCCAAACTACACTCCAAGAAGCAGCCTGAGTGTTCCTTCTAAAATGCAAATCTGAGGTCAAATCCCACCTGTAGGCGTGGCTGACTCCTATCTACCTTCAGGTTTCTGTTTAGAGGCCAAAGCTTCTCTAATTCTCCTTCTCCCACCCCCACACATAATTTAGTCAAGTTAGATGCTCTTACTAAGTTTTCCCACACTCCTTATCTTTCCTTACCATAACAGTCTTTACACTTCTTTGTTATAATTGTTTACCCTTTCTGCTAGACTGGAAACTTTGTTTATCTGGCTCATCACTGTCTTCCCTTAACATAAGCCAGGACCAGAGACACAGGATGTACTTTATAAATATTAAATGAATGAACATCCCAGCATCCAGCACAATTCTTGGTGAAAACAGGTCCTCAATAATTTTGCTGAATTAATAGATTGTTGTTGAACTAAAGATATGTGATTAACTAAGCAACATGTGACAAGCAAAATTAATATTGAGCATGCTTGTACTTAAAAAGGAGCACATATCCTTTTTAATTATGCTTAATCAGAGATGGCTCCCTAGAACAGGTGGCTTCTGAAGGAGAACGGGAGAAAGTAAAAATTCTTACCTAGTGGAATGTAAAGGGCAAATATAAAAATAACAATCTCTGTGCAGAAGAAAATCACTTTCTTAAGACTGGGGCAACTTCTAGTTGAAGTCTGCTGTGACTAGGAAGTGTTCCATCCTGAGATCTGCTAGTCAGGGGACTAGCTTTCTTCTTCTCTACCTCGGACACTGGGATTCAGCCAGGGAATCAGCTGCAGAATCTCATTACTGCCAGCAGTTAAACACTGAATTGTACGTCCTTTCTAATGTTGAAAAAAAAAATCCTTTTACTATAGAGAATAAGATTCCTACCAAGTTTTATATTCATAGGCTTAAATATTTCATGTAATTTTTATATCAAAATACATTAGCATAAATTTCACAAGATATCAGTCTAGTTATTTTTGGCCTGCATTTCGATAACTTTTACTGACATACAATGGCCACTCTGTTTTCTTTGCTCTAAAGTTTCTTTGTGCACTTATTCCTTGAACATGGGCCTCATGTTCTAACTTTACTTAGATGAAAAAACTGTTAATTTCACCAGTGGTTTAATATCTCTTCATAGATTGGTAGTTTAGACAACATAAAAGTGTTGATTAGCAGTATAGGTGCAGGCTGAAGTATTTGTTGAAAATCTTGTTGGGAGAATAAGAATGATACAAGAGATAGGGCCTAAGAAAATCTTTTCTCAGATATGCTTTACTAAACAAAGAACAGTTTAATTACTCAATGATGATTTTTAAGGGGCATGTCGACAGTGTCAGTGACTTTGAAACTAAGTAAAGGAGCTGAATTCAAGTGTGTGCCTGAGTTACTTACCTATATTGAACTGATTTAGGATCTGTAGCTTTAATCTGGGGCTCCATCTATTAGTGGTTTAATAGAGTGGGTTTTATTAAAATTGTGACTTAATCACAAGCCAGAAATATACAACTGTTTTAAACTTTTTGATATAAACCTGATATACACAGTGGGCTGATAAATCAGACAGTTCATATAAGTCATATATGAAAATCAGTCTGTTATTAGCCACAACTCATGTATTTTTCAAAACTTGGAGATAAATGTAAGCTTCATCTCAGAAGTCATATTACACGTTATAGGTTTAATGTAATGAAATTTTTCCAGACTTAGAAAAGATATCAGGAAATTAACATTTGCAAGGCAATTTACAGTTTTCAAAGAGCTTTTCTCATTATCTCAGAAAACTGAATAATGATGTGATTACTAAAGGTTAATTAAGCAAATACTTGTGAAGTAATTGGGAGGTAATCTATTTCTAATTTAACAGGTCAATCACGGGTATTTAGGAAATATTTTCGCTGGTTAACAAGTCTAACCAAAACAAAAAGGTATTTAAATGGTTTCCCTAGTGAAAAACCATAAGCGTGTGTTTCCTCTATTAAGTCAATTGTTTCAAAGAAATGGGATGAAAATCCCTACTTTCACCGTTTTGATGATTTAAGAGGTTTTATGAAGATTCTGAGCTCTTCCCTCCCGATGTTAATCCATGTCTTACATTGTTCATTTTGGCGTTTTAGAATAAAATATCTTTTGGAAAGTAACTATGAGAAAGCACAGAGGGATATGTTAGTGAAATAGCCATTTTCTTGTGGGAAGCAAGACATTTCGATTATCGACTATACAGAAGAGTGAATAAAACTCAACGCCTATTAACCACCAAACATGACTCTGCTTGCGTAATCATACAAATAAATTTTCTTTAAAAATTTTTCATGGGTGCAGTATATAAAATGATCAATAGTCTCATCAGCAGTGGAACTACAAACTGCTTTCTCCTAACTTTGCGTAGCCTGGGTGCTGCCTCACGATTACTAAGTGGTTTAAAATCATATCCCACTTGCTCCTTGGTTTATCAGCGAAAGACGTGATTCCCAGGTAGGAAAACGCCAAGTGTCCCGCAAAGGTACAGGTAAAACGTAGCGTCCCAGGGCTCGGTCGGGGCCCCCGCAAGAGCTGAGGAAGTGGACAGCGGGCACCTTTGTCTGTGCCTAGTTCCCTGGACCCGGGCCGAGCGGTGCGGGTGGGAGCGCAGTTCGGGCGGGTCCCGGCGCTGCCCGGGGGAAGCGCGCGGCGAGGGCGGCCTGGCCTGGAAGCCGGAGGTCAGCGGCTGCGCGGCCGGCCCCCTCCCACGGGAGCCGCGCCACGGCCCAGCAAGAGTCGGGCGGGATCGCTATTGTTTTTGGCGAGCACATAAATCCCCGGGCCGACCCACTGCGCACCCAGGTTTCCTCCCGGAGGCCATTCAGTTTCCTCTGAGGCCCTATATAGAGGCTCCAGGCCCGGACTGTGCAGAGGTGCGCGCCTACGCCGGCCTCCCGGACCAGCCTGAGCTCTGAGCGCCTCTCGCCCTCAGATCTCTGCAGCCAGAGGCATCTGGGGAGGTGAGGGGGAAATTTGTCCCCGGGGCGAGGAGGAGGAGGCGGGGCCGCGCGGAGCCGAGGGGCTGCGGCGAGCGGGCTGGAGGAGCAGGAGAATCCGCTTCTCCGGGGTTTCCCTGACGCCAGCAGCAGCGCCCGGCGCGCGCGCCCCGCACCCGTCAGCGGCTCCGGGGAGAAGGGGGAGGGGAGCGGGCCCACCGCGGCCCGCGAGGCGGCAGCCGGGATTGGAGCGGGGGCGGGCCGCGCGCGGAGTCCAGGGGGTGCGGGCGAGGGAGGCGCGTGCGCGCGCGCGCCCGGGACTCCCGCCCCTCGCCCCCGCCCCCGCCCCCGCCGTCCGCGGTCTCCGCCCCCCTCGCGCTGGTGCTTGGAGCCGGAGTCGGCGGCGGGTGGCGGCGCCTGGAACCTGGAGACCGACCCACCCCCCCGCCCCGGAATGTACTGACTCCCCCTCTCCGCTCTCCTCCCCTCCCCGCCCCCCTGCAGGAGGGAGGCGCCCCCGAGTCTCCCCTCCCGCGAGAGGGGCTGCGCAGGCCGGGCCGGGCCGGGCTGGAGCAGCGGCGGCCGCGGGAGCCGAGCCTGCAGCGAGGGACCGGCCGAGGCGCGCGGGAGGGAAGGAGGCAAGGGCTCCGCGGCGCTGTCGCCGCCGCTGCCGCTCACTCTCGGGGAAGAGATGGCGGCGGAGCGGGGAGCCCGGCGACTCCTCAGCACCTCCTCCTTCTGGCTCTACTGCCTGCTGCTGCTCGGGCGCCGGGCGCCGGGCGCCGCGGTCGCCAGGAGCGGCTCCGCGCCGCAGTCCCCAGGTAAGCGGCGGGCGCGGGCCCGGGGGTTCGCGGGGGCGCGGCACCGGCTCAGGCGGCGGCGGCTGCAGTGTTTTTGTTTAGGATCCAGGAGGAAACGTGCAGGAACTTCTCTGCCTCGGCTCCGGTTGCCGAAGAGAAAGGGGATCGCGCGTGGTGGGGAGGAGAAGGGCGAGAGGGTCGCCGCCGGGGGAGGGGCGACTGCCGGGGGGCAGGTCGGAGGCGCAGGGGTCTAGTTCCCAGCTTTGTACCTGGAGGCAGGTTCACCCCTCGCCTCTCTCCCCTCCCCCAGGCTCATCCCACTTGTAAGAGTGGGACATTCTTGTGCTCACACTAGCACCAGTAGAGGCCACTACACACCTCATTAAATAAACAATCGGACGGCCAATTCATTAATTTTCAGGAAAGGAAAGGGGAGGGGGCTTGAACTCCTGGTTCCCTGGCCAGGGATTTCCCGGCTTCCGAAGTCTCGGGGAAGCGCTGGCTAGTCTCGAGGGACTCCTCGAGCGGGGATTGGAGCCCGAGTCTGCGGAAGAGCGGGGGTGTCAGAGGGGCACAATTGCCCGCTCACAACCCCTGGTGTTGATTTAACGATGAGGACGCCTTGGAGAGCGGCTCGGAGTGATCGTATCTGTTAGTGTTTCCGTTATGAAATGCCTCTTCTTTCCTGGGGATTGCAACTATATTTACAGCCTGTTAACCACTCTTAACCAAGGGGATTGTCTAAGCATCAGATTTTAGGTACTTGTACAATGTTTTCAGATGGCATTGTATAAACATATTGAACCTGAAAAGCCATTTTCAGTTCTTTTTTGGAATATTATAGATTATTGAAACCACCTGCATTCCTATTTACTTAAGGGGACCAACGAACAAAAATGCCAAGCCTTCCGGGAAGGACCTTACGGTATTGTTGAGCAGGATACACTCAGCAGTTGAAAGGCAAATTAGCATGTAATCTGTTAAAATTGTTTGACCAAGGTGGTGTACCATAAAACTTGACAAAACTTTCACTCGTGTGAGATATATTTTTACATTTGAAAGCAGTCTTACCGCTGAACCAGTACTTGTTTTTCCCTGCTTTATATGAAATAATATTTAAAATCACACTGCAAGGTAACTTGACTGACAAACTTTTCATTTCCTTGCAGAGTGTGTAAGTAGCTCATGGCTTTTGCCAATGTTAAAGAACAGTTTTAAACCTAAAGTACCAGTGGGTATTCTCTAAACAGCTACGTAAACAATAGTGTTTTAATGTCAAATTAAACATCACTTATGTCATGATGTACCTTTATACATTCAGTCCGTATATGGTTTAGAACACATTTTGGTGCTGAAATGTAGGTTACTGATCCAACTGTCTCTTAGATGGGCAAGAGAAATATAACTATTTTGGAAAACAAGTTCCTGTTACTCATCTATTTTATATGGAAATTCATGTGTAGTCCACCAAATTTCAAGTAATAGATGGAGTTTTTGTTTAAAGTTTTGTCGATAATTTTGTAAGTAACTAAAATGCTAGTAATTTTATTACTTAGGATAATAAAAATAATGTAAGCAGTCTCTTAGGAAGTGGTCTTAACATCTGTTTCAACATTAACTCAATTGACAGGTTTTTATTTTGCACAGATGAGGTGCCAGGCATATGCTCTCTGCCTTCATGGAGTTCGCAGTCTGGTGTGTGGGTAGGAAAGATGGCCATCCAGCTACTGATTATATAATTAAGTAATTGTGATAAGCACTACAAAGGAGAATAGGTTTTCACAAAGTGGGTACTGGAGTGACATAACCTAGTCTGGGTGTTAGGGTGTCTCACAAGAACTGAGATCTGAGGAGCGAGTAGGAGTGGAGGTGGGGAGGCTCACAGGTAATTAGTCGTGTAATTGGGTCTAGAACATAGATCTTCTGATTCTCGGTCCAGAGTGCTTCCTGTAAACCACTCTGCTTCATTACAAAAGCGAAAGGAATAACTGCAATGAGGAGGGGTTGGTCAGTTCTGCCATAAAACTGCAGAAGAGATCAAGAGACTGGAGAACTGAGTAAGCAGCAACTGGAACAAGCTGTCCACAAATCAGATGTCCTTTGTCAGTAGTTTTATTTTTTTTATTTTTGTAGAGTGATAGAAATCTTTTTGTAGGGGATTATAGTGAATAGATGGTAGGGAAGTGGACATGTTCAGTAGTAAAAGGTGGAGAAAAATAGAGATGTGGGACAATAGGATAAATGGAAAGTGTTTTTCCGTCTGAGGTTATAGACATACGGAGGTGGAGGAAAAAGTAAGAAGTAGAGGACTGGTGATAGAAAATGGTCAGCAAGGGAGGAGGGTTGGAATTGAGTAGGAACATAATCTTGTATTGTGAAAAAGGGCAGATTACTGAAAAGATATGTAGAGACCTTGGGGAAGATGACATGACAGCAGCCTGTGCAATGCAGGTCTTCTCTATTTAGAGTGAACATTCTTCACCGAGGACTCTATAGCTTCTACCTGAATCATTTATTTCATGATGTGATTCATTGCCTTACAGGGTAGTCCATTTCTGTGTTGAATAACTTCTGTTAGAAAATTTTGCTTTATACAGTACATTTCACTGTAGTTTTCACCCTCCCCACCCTTCTTACATTTTTTTCCTCTTTGCTTACCTTTTTGAGCATTACTCTATCTTCAGGTTAATCTCTTTTCTGATTAATTCTTCATTTGTCTTCCTGGCTGTTCTTGAACTCACTCATTAAATATTAGTGTCTAAAGCTTATCTCATTATACGTACTCTGTTTGCCCTCAGTTGCCACCTGTGAGCTAAGAACTCTCTTAGTTCACGCTTTCTCACGTGCACTCGGTACCTTCACTAAACAGGATCTTAAGTTACTCAAGTCCGAAGTTAAACTCTGTGTCATTTTCTCTCGTGCATCCTTCATCCCCATTCTCTAAACATGAACAAACCAGTTCCTGGCCCCTGTGTCTCATGTTGTTGGAAGGATTGCATGGATTTGTCTTCTTGTGTTGCCTGTCTTGGTCATCACTGTTCATCTACCTGCCCAAGCTGAGATCAAGAAGACCTCCTCTTCCCATTGCCATAGCCGATAGTTCTTTTTGCGTTTTACCTCTCAGCTATTTCTAAATCAGTATCTTTTCATCTTCATCCCCACCTGGACTTACAGTAGTGGCTCCATAATTAATCTCTTTGTCTGTACTGTTACCCTCTAAAAGTCTGTCCTGCTAGGATGAGCTTTCTGAAATATTTTCGTGAGCATGCCACTCTCCTACTTAAAATCTGTTACTAGTGTTCTGTAGCTTGGGTGTTAGAACTCTTTGGCATGGAGATTGTGAGGCCCTTTGTATTCTTTACCTCTGTTCTCCCAAACCCAATAAAGCCTCATCTCTTGTCACCCCTAACATGCACCTTGCATTCCACCACTCCAGATTAATGACACAGCTTCAGATCTCCGTGCCTTTGCACATGCTGTTCTTTCTGTTAAGTCACTTCTCACCTTGTCCACTTCTGAAACTCCTTATCTAGTCAATGAATTTTTCTCCACCAGCTTTCTCTTCCAAAGAGAGTTATGGTCACTATTCTGTGTTCCTATAGCTTCCTGAGTACTTTTCATCTTGTGTTACTTATTTTCTTGTCTCTTCTGCTAGTCTCAACCTCTGAAGGGTTGGCCGGGTTGTCTTATTCACCTTTGTTTCCCTAGTGTAGCACTAGCATGTAGCATAGAGAAGATAACCAGTAAATGTTTGTTGACTGAATGTTGAATTGCCTTTGTTTTTAACCCCTAGGGTCATACAGCACGAATCTGATTCGTTTATATGATGGCCCTTCACGTGTCTAATCACATTTCGTGTGTGCATGTTTGCATGTGTGTGTGGGCCCCCCTGCCCTTCCCCCCACACCTTATCCTTTTTAAGTTAACCATCCTTAATTGCTTCAGCCACTCTTCACATTACTTAGTTTTCAGATCTTTTGTGATCTTGGTTATCCTCCTGGATATGCTGTAGTTTTAGCATTTTTTTAGTTTTGTCATCTTTGGAAAGATCTTTGATCTTACTGAGTCATCTAAAAGAAAAGACTGATGGCCTGTCTGTTAGAATGAGGCACAAAAGAGATCATAGAATTCTGGGATGAATGCTCAAAGAAGATAAGAAATGTGACTGATTTTCATAAACTGTATGAAAATTAATACATGATGTGGGATAGTGAAAAGACATATATAAAGGCAGAGGATATGGGGTATGACTTGTGGTTCTACAACTTGACATACATATGTAAGTTAGGGGATATAGGCAGGCAAAAATAATACCTTACCTACCTAACTGGATTGTCAGAAAAATAAAATGTAAAATTGTTCATAAACTATAAAGTACTGTACCTATGTAGAATGGCTTCACTGTTTCTTCTTGAACTCTAAAAATATACTATAATCTATTAAATTATTTGAAAGTGTAGACTTTTTTTTCTTTTAGTTGATCATTGCTGGTTTCTTCCTTATGAGTTTTTCTCTACCTCAATTAAAATATTGGGGTAACCTTAATAAGTCTCATTATATGGAGGCTCTATTTAATAGTCTTTTTTCCAAACACTTTATTTTATTAGTGACTTCCATGTGATTGGGAGCTATTTACCATACCATTGGTAAGTGTTTAGGCTTCTGGGTAAAATGGCGTCAATAATTGGAGAACAGTTAGAGGAAATAAATCACTGTAGGTAAGATCATATTGACTGGAGAGCTAAGTGAAGTGAGGAGAAGTTTTGTGTTTAAGATTTTGAAAAATTAACTTTGTCATGGACACAGCTAGTGAAAGATGATTTTAAAATAGAGCTCAAATTTTGGATTCGTTTAGAATGAAGAGAGTTTTTTTTATTCAAAAATTTTGTAAATAGTGACAAAAAAAGGCATTCAGACCCACTGGTATGATTTTGGTATGTTTCTTTCTACTACTGCCTATGTGGCACATTATCTTTTTACATTGTAATCGTGGTGTATGTATAACTTGAAATGTTTTCCCTTGACATTATACCATTTTTCTTTGTTGTCACGTTATCTTTAAATCATTTTATTTTAAAAACTTATTTAAAAATACATAAATATATGTTTGTTTGTAGTCAAACAATATAAAAATACATAAAATAAAAGATTTTACCACTTCTACCCACAAATTCCACTTTTAAACCCATAAGTAACCCCTTTTAATATCTTCCCTTGCATGTGCATATGTGTGTATAGTTTTATTTTTTTACAGATAAGCAGGATCATACTACCTATTGTTTTTTCAACTTGCTTTTTCACTTAGTATGTTGGAGATCCTTCCATGCCAGTACATACAGATTTTCCTATAACCATTATTTAAAATGTGTGTGTAATATTCTAGGGAGCAAATATAGTAATAGTGGCTAATTAAAGTAGTATTTACAGAACACTCCCTGAGTTCCAGGCATTGTGCCATGCTCTTTCACATGTATTTAATCTTTTATATAGTCCTGTGAGGAAGATGACAATTTCTTCACATTCCACAGATGAGGAAACTGAGTCTCAGATATTAAGTGCCTTGCCCAAGGTCTCACAACCTTTCATGTGCAAAAGTTGGCAGGAATACAGATTTTTGCAACTTCAAAGCCTATGTTCTTTATTCCTCTGCATTCTGCTGCTAGTTGTGTATTCTCCTGTTATGGATATTGAAGTTGTTTTTACTATTTTGCTGTGATAAAGAATGCTGTGATGAACATATTCTTTCTTATGGTCGTTCTGTATTTTGGATTCCCACATATAGGGTTGCTGGTGAAAAGTTAACTTGTGTGTGTATGTGGGGGTCAGGGTTCCATTTATTGCAGAATAGTAATGATGTCATTAAGAATAATACCATTGACTAATACTTTTATAAATTTTTCAAGGTTTTACCACTTTTAATTGTGAACTTTGGATACTTAAGGCCATATTTTAAAATACAAGTTCATCTGTTAACTGAAAGATTGAGCTAATTAATAAGTAATTTCAGAAGTCCCTTCTACCTTCCAAGTTTCTCTTACTCTGAAGTCCATAAAATGGAACAGTGGGTTTATTTCAGCTTAATAACTTCTATTCAGTTATTGTGTTCCAACACTGGTCATTTCTGGTTTTCAGATGCAAAAGTCACCTTTTTTTCATTCCCTAAAGCTCAAGTTATTGTACATCTTTTTTTTTTGTAGTGCAAAGTAGGGTATGATTGGAAAATCTTCTATGTTACTTGCAAATGATTGTATATGATTTTATTTTATATGTGTAAAAATAGCTTTAGGGCTGAGTTATATAGCTTCAGTGTTAAGTAATTGTGAGGTGTTTTAAGATGCAGTATTACCAGAAATATTAGATGCTTACTGTTAGGCTTGAAAGGGATGTAGAGTAAATTGACCAGGTTACAGAGCTGGCTTATGTAAACAGGTTTTGATTCGCTGTTTGACCCCTTTACATAAAGAAAAGGCAGAGAGGTATGGTGGTTATATATGTTTTATTTTACTGAATGAAGTCAGTTCTTCAATTCTGAGGAGTTAGGTTGGTGGTCTGAAGTTCAGATTACGTGTCTCTGCTTTTCCTTTTTTAAAGAACCATTAGAAATAACCTTCTTTAAAATTATTTCATAGCAAGAATCCTTACATTTAACTTTTTATTAAGTCAGTTCTATAGGCAAAGCTAAAAGTTGCAGTAATTTTGGCTGGTTGCAAATGTTTATCTTTGAGGGCTAATTATGCACAAAACTACACTGTGGAAATAAAGATGAATTGGACATGCTTTCTGTCCTCAGGAAGCATTTGGTCTAATGGTGGAGGTAAGGTAGATATTAGGTAACTTGATTTGGCAAGAGAAAGTGCCATTACTGCTGTAGGTAGAAAAATACATTCTGGAATCATTGTGTTACTGTTGATCAAGGAATAGTGCTGCTTTCCCTCATAATTTTGGTTCTGTATCTTTAGAGTAGTCCTAACTTAGTTTTATAAAGCCAGTAGACTAGAATTCTCAAGAAGGAGTTATATATCATTTCCTCTAAGTGATTACTGCAGTGTTTGAATGTATGAGAATACTCGTAATTGAGCTGTCTGGGGGTGCAGCTACTCCCATGTTTTTTAGAAATCTGGAGATTGATCATACTGATTTTCAGAATTGATTATTGGTCAGTAATAGTACAACTTACTAAGGAGTTCTGAGCAGGGTGAATTTTTGTTATGATACTATGTGGAAATTGAAAACAGAATGTTTTTGTTTTTCTGCTGTAAAAAACAAAAAAATCACCAAAATGTGTCTTTATGAGGTCTAGTTAAGATAATAGCATTATAATTTACAAATTTAGGGATAGAATAACAAATTATAAGTTTCATTTGTAATTTTTAAATTCACAGCATAGCTTTAAATGTAACAAGTAAAATTTGAAGATCTTTTTGGTTAATTGTTGAAAGCTTTTGTAGCTGGAGGTAGGATTACTAGTTTTTTGTTTTTGTTTTTTTTTTTTTTTTGAGACTGAGTCTCACTCTGTTGCCCAGGCTGGAGTGTAATGGTGCGATCTTGGCTCACTGCAACCTCTGCCTCTGGGGTTCAAGCCATTCTCCTGCCTCAGCCTCCCAAGTAGCTGGGACTACAGGCATGCGCCATCACACCCTGCTAATTTTTTTTGTATTTTTAGTAGAAACAGGGTTTCACCGTAATGGCCAGGCTGGTCTCAAACTCCTGACCTCAAATGATCTGCTCGCCTCGGCCTTCCAAAGTGTTGGGATTACAGGTGTGAGCCACCGCTGCACCCGGGCAACTAGTTGTTTTAAATTTATAGTGTTGTATATTCAAGGGATTGTGTGCAGAAATTCTTGTGGTGATAACCCTTTATTTATTTATTTTGAGATGGGCTCTCATTCTGTCACCCAGGCTGGAGTGCAGTGGCATGATCACAGCTTACTGCAGCCTCAACCTTCCAGGCTCAAGTGATCCCCAACTTCAGCCTCCCAAGTAGCTGGGACTACAGTCGTGCCTCACCATGCCCAGCTAATTTTTTGGGGTATTTTTGTAGAGACAGGGTTTCACCATATTGCCAAGGCTGGTCTCAAACTCCTGGACTCAAGCAATCCACCCGCCTCACCCTCCCAAAGTGCTGGGATTACAAATGTGACACTGCACTGGCCTAACCTGTTTATTAATTGTACCTCACCTACATAGAACTCAACCATTATGCAACCTACCTCCGGAATATAACTGAAGACTAGGGAATAAGAGAAATGATTTTCAAAGTAAATACATTTCTCCGAGTCCCAAAGGACTTTGTTCAGAGCCTATCTTTAATTCATAGGCAGTTCTAACAAACAGTATAATCTAATTTCTGAGCCCATAGCTGATCAGAAGTGGGTAGAAGGACTATCTTGGGAAATGCCCCCTGCAGCAGAAGGTTGTGACAGTTGAAAGGAAAGATACTTAAAATAAGCGTAAGAACACAGAGATCTTCCCATAAACGGAAGTTACTGTCTCAGCCAAGTTGAGGAAAATTTCTTTCCCTTTCCATTACTGCTAATGGATATTGCCTACCTCTGGCCTTTCCTTTTATCCCCTCCTACTGTAGATACAGTTGCTGTCTGGGAGATAGATCTTCCCTCAGAAATCTCTTGAGTCTTAATCGCCCCACAATTAGTAAGGGTTCAGGTTGTTGCCTGAGGTGGGAAGAAAGGAAGTGTGACCAGGAGGGGAGGTGAGGTGGCAGGGTGTGATTCCTACCCCTCTGGCCATGACATTTATCTTTATTAACAGCGTTACTAAGCCTGATTGCTAAAATATGTATGTGGATTTTTAATTTGGGGGTAAAGTTAATTGTTGAGTTTTTATTGTTAAAAATGTAACAGTTCATACTATGTAAAATAAAATGTGAAATCATACACTCCAACCCTTCTTCCCAGAGTAATCACTTTTAATAGCTATGGTCTATTTTATATATACAATTATATACTTAAAATATCCGGTACATATATAACAACAATAACAAGTTGGATTTTGCTGTGCACCCTGACTTTTAACTTGTTTTAGGACATCTTTCCATGTGAATGTATATAAATTTATGAGTTGTTTTGATAGCTGTATGAAATTGTATTTTCTGGATATATCATAATTTACTTAACCAATTTCTTTTTGATGCTCCCAGATTTTTGATTGCAAACAAATGATGCAGTGAACCCACGTTTATAAATGTCCCCATTTGTGCACATGTGCAAGTAAACCATAGAATAAGTTTGTGGGTGTGGAATTGTAGGGCAAGAGGGCATGTGTATTCACATTATTTCCAAATTGTTTACTAAACAGCTGATTTACACTCCTTTGAGCAGCAAATGAGAGTGCCTGTTTCCACACATCCTTGCCAACATATTGGTTATTTCTAGACTTCTTAGCCTTTTTGCCAATTTGATAGAAGAAAAAAAAACCTCTGTAAATTTTATATTTTTATATTATTAATGGAGTTGAGCATCTTTTCAGATTTTTATTGATGGTTTATACTGTTTCTGAGAATTGCCTATTCATGTGTTTTATTCATATATCTATATCTTTTATTGAATCATTGGTTCATTTATAAATATAGATAATACGTAATTAAGAATAGGAATACTTTGGGAGGCCGAGGCGGGCGGATCACGAGGTCAGGAGATCGAGACCACGGTGAAACCCTGTCTCTACTAAAAAAATACAAAAAAAATTAGCCAGGTGTGGTGGCGGGCGCCTGTAGTCCCAGCTACTCGGAGAGGCTGAGGCAGGAGAATGGCGTGAACCTGGGAGGCAGAGCTTGCAGTGAGCCGAGATTGCGCCACTGCACTCCAGCCTGGGCAACAGAGCAAGACTCCGTTTCAAAAAAAAAAAAGAATACTGCTCAATGAAATAAAAGAGGATACAAACAAATGGAAGAACATTCCATGCTCATGGGTTGGAAGAATCAATATCGTGAAAATGGCCATACTGCCCAAGGTAATTTATAGATTCAATGCCATCCCCATCAAGCTACCAATGACTTTCTTCACAGAATTGGAAAAAACTACTTTAAAGTTCATATGGAACCAAAAAAGAGCCCGCATCGCCAAGTCAATCCTAAGCCAAAAGAACAAAGCTGGAGGCATCATGCTACCTGACTTCAAACTATACTACAAGGCTACAGTAACCAAAACAGCATGGTACTGGTACCACAACAGAGACATAGATCAATGGAACAGAACAGAGCCCTCAGAAATGATGCCACATTTCTACAACTGTCTGATCTTTGACAAACCTGACAAAAACAAGAAATGGGGAAAGGATTCCCTATTTAATAAATGGTGCTGGGAAAACTGGCTAGCCATATGTAGAAAGCCAAAACTGGATCCCTTCCTTACACCTTATACAAAAATTAATTCAAGATGGATTAAAGACTTACATGTTAGACCTAAAACCATTAAAATCCTACAAGAAAACCTAGGCAATACCATTCAGGACATAGGCGTGGGCAAGGACTTCATGTCTAAAACACCAAAAGCAATGGCAACAAAAGCCAAAATTGACAAATGGGATCTCATTAAACTAAAGAGCTTCTGCACAGCAAAAGAAAGTACCATCAGAGTGAACAGGCAACCTACAGAATGGGAGAAAATTTTTGCAACCTACTCATCTGACAAAGGGCTAATATCCAGAATCTACAATGAACTCAAACAAATTTACAAGAAAAAAACAAACAACCCCATCAAAAAGTGGGCAAAGGACATGAACAGACACTTCTCAAAAGAAGACATTTATGCAGCCAAAAAACACATGAAAAAATGCTCATCATCACTGGCCATCAGAGAAATGCAAATCAAAACCACAGTGAGATACCATCTCACACCAGTTAGAATGGCCATCATTAAAAAGTCAGGAAACAACAGGTGCTGGAGAGGATGTGGAGAAATAGGAACACTTTTACACTGTTGGTGGGACTGTAAACTAGTTCAACCATTGTGGAAGTCAGTGTGGCGATTCCTCAGGGATCTCAAACTAGAAATACCATTTGACCCAGCCATCCCATTACTGGGTATATACCCAAAGGACTATAAATCATGCTGCTATAAAGACACATGCACACGTATGTTTATTGCGGCACTATTCACAATAGCAAAGAGTTGGAACCAATCCAAATGTCCAACAACGATAGACTGGATTAAGAAAATGTGGCACATATACACCATGGAATACTATACAGCCATAAAAAATGATGAGTTCATGTCCTTTGTAGGGACATGGATGAAACTGGAAAACATCATTCTCAGTAAACTATCACAAGGACAAAAAACCAAACACCGCATGTTCTCACTCACAGGTGGGAATTGAACAACGAGAACTCATGGACACAGGAAGGGGAACATCACACTCCAGGGACTGTTGTGGGGTGGGGGGAGGGGGAGGGACAGCATTAGGAGATATACCTAATGCTAAATGAGGAGTTAATGGGTGCAGCAAAACAACATGGCACATGGATACATATGTAACAAACCTGCACATTGTGCACATGTACCCTAAAACCTAAAGTGTAATAAAATAAAAAAAAAAAACTTTATAATTTGTCAAAACTTCCATGGCTGCTTGTGGTTCTTAACTTAGTGATAAGCAAACTGAGTAATTGGGTTAGTTATCTGACTCCTGCTAACTATTGCTCATGCTAACCTGACGTGGATTCATAAGCTTTAAAACTTCTGTTTTGAGGAAAGAAAGTTAAATATTTTATTCATTGATTTGAGTAACAAATAGGAATTGAAACGTGCTATTACCTCTTTTAAGACAGAAATAACAATTTTGGTTTGGAGTGATTAAGTTCATTTAGTCAAATACTTGAGCCAGTTTGGCCCAAGGTACTGTGGTGATTTAAAGTGGAAAGTGGATTAAAAATGTGGCAGAAGAAACAAGTTTGGGAACAATGGATATTGGTTCCATTTTGGACACCTTGAGTCTGAGATGTCAGCAGAACATCCCTGTAAAAGGATTGCAGAATTAGGGCCCAGTTGAAAAGTCTAGGCTAGAAACGTAGGCTCACAGGTTATCTAATAGAGATGATAGTTCAAGTCATAAGTGTAGTTCATGACACTTAGGAAGGAAAAAGAAAGGCAAAGACTTAGGCATACACCTATAGATGTGTTTCCAAAGGGAGGAAACGTTCCTGTTTACTGAAGAAGATACCACTATTAAAGCTAGGTAAGGACCTAGAATAAGAATGATATAAAATGATAAAGTTCATTTCGCCTATGGAGGCTTATTGAGAAACACCTGTGTGAATAAATGAGCTAGTGCCAAAGTAATGTCACTTCTTTCCCTTACCCCTGCAGGCATGTCATGGCCCTGGGTTAGAACAGTAGACTGGGAGAGCGAAGGCATACAGAGCCAATTTTGAACAATTCTTTAAGCGACATATATCATAACCACCCACTCTATTGGGCTGAAATGAATAATGAATGACTTAATATGTGTCCCTGCTTAGAACAAAGCCTGGCTTATTCATGGAATGTAAACTGTTATTATTGTTGTTTTTATTATTGTAGTTTTTATTATTGTATACTAGATGGAGAGGCTAGCTAAAAATACATGAAAATTAGATAACGTGATTTGGTTTTTGTTTTTATTTGATGGCTGTGTGTAAATAGATTGTTAAATGAGTGAGCTTATGTTGAAGAGGATAAGGATTTGTTTAGTTTGGGATATTCAGCTAAGTTTCTTAGGACTTGAGCTGATTTTGAAGCCGTAAGTAGGGTTTTTAGATGGGCAGGCTTTTTTGTTTGTTTGTTTGTTTGTTTTTTGGCCAGGAGGGTAAAATACAGAGCATTATGAGGCAAAGTAAAGGCAAAAGCAACAGAAATGTTCCGTAAACTATTTCTTGTAAGGTTCATTTTTATTCTGGAGTTAATAATTTGTCGTGTAGCAGAGGGGTGATGATGATGATGAAATCATAACCAGATACTCTGTCATGGTAGGAAGGAGGGTGGAGATAGTGCATGTTCCAATTTTTAATGAAAATTAACTTTATTATTACGTATTTGCTTTTTAAGACTTCATTTATTTCCTGTTAGATGTTGTGGACATCTTTTATGAATCAGTGATTTCTCTGGAGTTTGTTCAAAGCCAGAGAAGTAAGCTTCAGGATTGTGTGTATTAGGAAGTTCTAAGGAGTTAGTGTTTGCCACTTTCTGAAGAATACTTTTAAAAAATTCTGTAAGCTTTGTGGAAGAGCGAATTTATTTCTTCTTCAGAGTAGTTACAGTTAAGTAGAGGCATTTCTGTTTCAGAGTCAGCCTTGTTAGTCATGAAATTTTGGGGTAAGAAATGTAGACAACATTGTGATACTTGGCAGTTCCACTTTGTTCACACTTAAGTTTTTAGATTTGCCTCTGTATTTGTGTAGTGGCTTGACCTTGACATAAAATTCCTGTATCACAGTCTTCTTCTTTCACAGCTCTCTGGGCAGTTCTCCTTCTTGCATTCAATGCAATTATTTACTAGGTACTGGGTACTTGATTTCAAAAAAAATCTGTTTGTAGATTTTTTTATGTGAGTATACGATTAGGGATTTAGAAATTTCACCAAAATATGACTAGGTGAGAGATTATTCATTTTTTAAAAAAACCGGTACATTGACGTTGTATTTTAGTTTGGCATTATCTTTAAATTCAGTGAGTGAAGTGAAAATTGCATGTTGTTGTAATTCTCTTTTAACATAACCTTAAGAAAACCCCAAGTCGGAGGCTGATATTTTATCTCTCAATAAGTTGGTCATCGACAGTTTTTCCATTAATGTTGGAACAGATAATTTCTTTTGTTAACTACCAATTGAAGATAAAAACTTGTACTATTGTACAGAAACTTTAAAAAAACAAACAAACAAAAAACTCCGGGATTGCAGTGTGATGAGATGCTCATACTAAGGCATTCTGGAGCTGAGCTCAGCTGGTAGAAGTTCATATCTCATATTTTGTGCTCATATGAATGGCAGGTAGAATGGCTTGTTCTATTTAAATTAGTTCGTATTCTCTCTTTTTGTCTCTCTCACTCTCATAGTTGAATTATTTTAACTTAAATGTGTGTATGATATGACTTCTCTGTACTTTATGTACTTTTATTAAAAATTAATTAATTAATTTAGAGACAGTCTCACTCTGTTGCCCAAGCTGGAGTGCAGTGGTGTGGTCTCAGCTCACTGTAACCTCTGCCTCTTGGGCTCAAGTGATCCTCCTGCCTCGGCCTCTCAAGTAGCTGGGACTACAGATGTGCACCACCATGCCCAGCTAGTTTCTTAATTTTTTTTTTTAGAGACGAGATCTTACTATATTGCCCAGGCTTATTTTGAACTCCTGGGCTCAAGTAATTCTCCTGCCTTGGCCCCCTCAAAGTGCTGGGATTACAGATGTGAGCCACTACACTTGGCCCTGTAGTCATATATTTATGTTATGTTTGTAGCATGTGGTTAGGTTTTGTTTTCTTTTGCCTGACAGTTTTTGTCTTCTTACTAAATCATGTGTATTTAATGTAATAGTTCATGTATTTGGCATTAAACCTCCCATTTTATTATTTACTTCTGCTTGCATTGCTTATTCTATATTTCCCTTTCTCTCTTTTCCTGCCTTTGGATTATTTTAAGTTACTCTGTATTTCTCTCTCTTTTAGCTTGCCAGTTATAATTTCTTTTACTATTCATTTAGTGTTTCCTAAATGCATCTTTAACTTGTTATTTGTATGATTTCATGGACAGTGCAAGGCCTCTATAACACCTTAACTCCATTTGTCCTTCTCTTTTGTTTTTATGTTATTATGTTATTGTTGTGTATTTTAGTTCTCTGTATGTTTAAGATCCATCAGATGTTATTTCATACTCACTATTCATTTAGTTTTAGTTATTTAAATTCATTAAGTTATTCATTTAGATTTACCCACATATTTCCTTTGTGAGTTGCTCTTCATTTTTTTTTTCTGCATCTTTGATCTTTCATCTGGGATCATTTCTTTCTGCCTGGAGAATATAATTTAGCATTTAGTTAGATTTGTCGGAGATGAATTTTCTCAGCTTTTGTCTGTCTGAAAACATTCGTATTTCGACTTCATTTTTGGATTTTTGAAGAGAGGGTGCTGGATGTAGAATTCTAGGTAAACAGTGTATTCTTTCAGCACTTTACATATGTTATTCCATTGTCCACTGAACTCTATCTTTTCTAGTAAGAAGTCAGCTGTCTTATTTTTCTTCTTTTGTGAGTAATATGCTTACCTCCCGCCTTTGGCCACTTTTAAGATTTGTTCTTCAGTTATGGTTGTCAGAAATGTCACTATGATGTGCCTAGTTATGGTTTTCTTTGTATTTATCCTGCTTATTGAGCTTGCTGTATGTGTGGGCTGATCACTTTCATCACTTTTGGAGAGTTCTTGGCTTGGCTGTTATCCCTTCAAATATTTTTTTCTGAATTAAATTCCACTGGAATTTAGTTCACTTAGGCTCCCTTATATCCTTATCTCTCTGATGGGTTCAGAAAAACTATAGATTTGTAGCTTGTCTGCCCTGTTTTGGTTGTTAGGAAAACAGTAATAGTCTCTGATAACTTTACATTCTGATTAGAGGCAGCACTCTCTATATTGAATTCTTAATTTCATTTTATTGACTTTTTCAGTTCTGTAATTTCTTTTTTTTCTTTCTTTCTTTCTTTTTTTTTTTTTTTTTTGAGATGGAGTCTTGCTCTGTCACCCAGGCTGAAGTGCAGTGGCACGATCTTGGCTCACTGCAAGCTCTGCCTCCCGGGTTCACGCCATTCTCCTGTCTCATCGTCCCAAGTAGCTGGGACTACAGGCGCCCGCCACCACACCCGGCTAATTTTTTGTTTTTTGTATTTTTAGTAGTGACGGGGTTTCATCGTGTTAGCCAGGATGGTCTCGATCTCCTGACCTTGTGATCCACCCATCTCGGCCTCCCAAAGTGCTGGGATTACAGGCTTGAGCCACCACGCCCAGCCTCTTTTTTTTTTTTTTTTTTTTTTTTAAATAGCAGGTCTCTGCTGAAGTTCTCCATCTTGTATTTTTTATTCCTTTAACCCACTCCATCATGTGTGTTCCCATAGGAGTTTTGCCTTTATGTCTGTTATATCACCTGATTTGGGAGGGTTTCTTTTCATGTTCTTATTTGTGATTGAATGACAGGTGTTGTGTATGAAAAATTATCGAGATTATCTGGATGATACTGTCTTTTCAGAAAGGATTTACCTCTGCTTCTGGTAGGTGGTTATGCTGGAGGTACTAACAATCTCATACCACATTACGTAGGGATTGAGGTGATTTAAAATTAGGCTTTAGACTCTATGAGTTGAAATAGTTTAGGTATACCTTTAGTTCTTGGGTGTAGCCCTTTGAGGCTCTGATCCACAGTTTAAGGGGTTTACCCTCCCTCTTGGCAGGCCCTCACTCCAGTTTTTGTCCCCTTAGGGCTTGGGTCTGTCAAAAACTATGCTTATCTCAGCCTTTTCAGCAGTAGCCTTTAGAATCTGCCGATAGCTCTAGGCCAAAAGGAGCCCCACATACCAGATTTGTCCCTTTGGCTTTTCTTTCTTTTTGAATCTTGGTTCCTCAATTCCTCATTGCCTTGATTGCCTTTACACAGATATTTTGTGGTTTGTCTAGTTTCTTTAGTTATTCTCAGCGGGAGAATTGGTCTAAACCATCTACTCTATCATTCCTGGAAGCTGAATTCTCTCAATGCCTTTTTCATCATTTCTGTTATTTGTGTTTTATGAGAAATTTTCAAGTTTGTCTGGTTTTTCATCATGTGTAATCTGCTGTTTGTTGTCCCAGTTGTATTTCTTTGGAAAATTATTGAGTAGTTTTGTAGCCAAAAGCAATCCTCCTGATTTCAGATTGTCCTGTTTTCATATACACAGTATTCTTTTAAGTTTCTTTAGGATTTCTATAATTGGGATTTCTGCGGTTGGGAATTCTAATGATACTCTAAAATTTGTTTCTCTCTCTCTGTAAATTTTCCAGGGGAAATTTTTGCTCCAGTTGATAGAACAATCATTCTTTTAGCTTCTAGGTCTTTTCAAGTGTCTCTTTGTGGTGACCATGATGATATGATGGTGTCTATATATATTCAGTATTGCTGGTTGACATGGATGCTTTTCTTTCTTTCTTTTCTTTTCTTTTTTTTTTTTTTTTTTTTAAGACAGAGTCTTGCTGTGTTGCCCAGGCTGGAGTGCAGTGGTGCGATCTTGGCTCACTGCAAACTCCGCCTCCTGGGTTCATGCCATTTTCCTGCCTCAGCCTCCAGAGTAGCTGGGACTGTAGGCGCTCGCCACCACGCCTGGCTATTTTTTTTTTTTTTTTTTTTGAGACTGAGTCTTGCTCTGTCCCCCAGGCTGGAGTGTAGTGGCGTGATCTCAGCTCACTGCAAGCTCCGCCTCCCGGGTTCACACCATTCTCCTGCCTCAGCCTCCCAAGTAGCTGGAACTACAGGCACCTGCCACCATGCCCGGCTAATTTTTTGTATTTTTAGTAGAGACGGGATTTCACTGTGTTAGCTAGGATGGTCTCGATCTCCTGACCTCGTGATCCACCTGTTTTGGCCTCCCAAAGTGCTGGGATTACAGGCGTGAGCCACCACGCCTGGCCCTGAAATGGATGATTTTCAAGCTTGTGTGGGTTCCTGTTCTAATATTTCAGGTATAGATGAAAGAGGAGAAAGTTTTAGATTTGCAACCATTTAACAGTTTGATTGACATTCCTAGATTATTGGTTTAACAGAATGATCTACATTCCTGTATCATTGGTTTGGTGGTTTGCAGGGAGTAGGGGCAAGATATAGCCAGATGGCTATGAGACAGGGAGGTTTACTGCGAACACATTGTTTGCAATGCTGAAATTCAAAAATTGAAAATTCAGGGCTGGTAATCAGTTGTGGAGCTAGCTGTGGCAGCCTCCTGTATTTGTTTTTGTCCCCCTACCCCCCTCCCCTTTTTTTTTTTGAGACAGTGTCTCACCGCACCCAGGCTGGAGTGCATTGGTGCGTTCTCAGCTCACTGCAACCTCTGCCTTTTGGGTTCAAGTGATTCTCGTGCCACAGCCTCCCAAATAGCTGGGATTACAGGTGCGCACCACCACACCTGGCTAATTTTTGTATTTTTAGTAGAGATGGGGTTTTGCCATGTTGGCCAGGTTGGTCTTGAACTCCTGACCTCAAGTGATCCACCTACCTTGGCCTCGCAAAGTACTGGGATTATAGGTGCGAGCCACTGTACCTGGTGTGTTTCTGTCCGTTATCTCTAATCCTCAACATGAGTGCTGAACCAGATGCTTTGCCAGCCTTTTTTCTTGGAGGTATCATGGGTCCGTCCACATATGCTTGGCACTATTCTGTGATTTCCAGTGGAGGTACAGATTTTCCCCCTTGGTGTTTTTATTTATTAATTTTAAAAAAATTTGTTATTTTAGTGGATATTAAGATAAGGTGTTGGTGGGCATTGGTTAAATGCATGAGCTTAGTTTTGCCATCTTGAACTGAGAATCTACACTGGGTATTTTTTTTTTTGTTCTCATTTGGTTTAGTTTGATGTCTGATCCAATTAAAAAGAATAGTGTTTTTTTTTAACTTTTATGTACATTTAGAATAAAATTCTGCAATCACTGAAGGACTGCGCTAGGCTAGTTAGCTCCTGACTGATGTAAAACCTTTGATAGAGTGGGGCTTTTTTTTTTTTTGGAGACAGGGTCTCACTCTCACCTAGGCTGGAGTGCAATGGGGTAATCACAGCTTACTGCAGCCTCGACCTCTTGGGTTCAAATGATCCTCCCCACTCAGCCTCCCAAGTAGCTGGGACTACAGTCATGCGTCACCATGGGCTAATTTATATATATATATATATATATATTTTTTTTTTGTAGAGACAGGGTTTTGCTATGTTACCCAGCTGGTCTTAAACTCCTGGGCTTAAGCAATCCTCCCTTCTTGGCCTCCCAAAGTGCTGGGATTATAGGCATGAGCCACTGCGCACAGCCGAGTAGGGGCATTTTTTATTCAACAGACATTTTCATGATTGCCAACTGTGTTTTGGGGCAGTACCAGATTTTGGGAGTACAGATGTCAGCAAGTTCTTTGATCTTATATACCTGTTATTGAGGCAGAGATACCTTTCTCTGAGGCCAAGAGACTGTTTTTTTTTTAAAGAGAGAGAAACAGTGTTTGATCAAAGTTTTTGTTTTTTAACCCATTAGTTAGATTGTTGAATATCAATTAATATATAGACATTGATAATAGTTTTTATGTCTATAGAAAATATTCCAGTTAAAATCTTATCTATAATTTCAGTTGAATTACTCATTTTTATAGTAAATTTCTGTTTATTCTCTGACTAGATGATTATATCAATTAAGGGTTTATGGTTTATATATTTTTATATATATACATGTACGTATATATATATACACACACACATATATATAATTTACCCATGTTACACATATTTAGAAAGTAGGATAGTATGGATTTTATGGCCTTTTTTATTTTTTAATTTATTAAATAAGGAATTCAGAGTTTAGTAAGGTAGGTAGGACATGAGACAGAAAAGTAGAGGCATTATATATTCATTTTTACTTAAAGGAAGAAGCGTTAGCAGTCTGCTTCCACCTTAAAGCTAGAGTTTGCTAGTCGGGAAATAATGCTTTGGAAGTGGTTTGACAGATTGAGTATAGTATAAGGAATTGGCAAAAAGCAGACAACTGGGGCCAAAAAGTAGATTGGAAAGGAAAATGGCTAGCTTCAATATGTGGTCATGGGGAAAACAAGGTTATATCTGTTAGAGGCATAAAATACTCTATACAGAGAGTTGGTTGTCTTCATTTTATATCCAACAAGAATAGTACAATTTAGGGAAAGTTATTAAATTGAACCTTTCAGACTAATGCTTTGCCATGATGTAGGTTAATTTCCCTGTATGTTGTTCATCCTAGGTCAAATATGTATTTTATTTGTAATATTATAAAGTTGATATAAAAAATACACTTGATGCCAGATTTTCAGTTTTTAATACAGTGGCTTTCAAACTTGTTCAGGTGTTAGAACATCTGGAAGTAGTGGTATACTTTGAGAGATATCATGACCTATATTTTAATTACATGAAACAAATGAAGTATAGTTTTACTAGCTGTAGATATAACTCATGTGAATGTAACTCAACTCAGTAGAAATATTTAAGGAGCATTTGTCATGTATCATAAATGCATAATTTCATGATGAGAGTGAATCATGGAAGAGCTAGAAGAAAATAGAAAAGAGGTTTTTAAAAAGCCTGTCAATGGTATGTACAGTTGTCCCCCCTTATCCATGGGAGATACATTCCAAGATCCTAGTATATGCCTGAAACCATGGATAGTATCAAATCTGTCTATACCAGTTTTTTTCCGTGTACCTACATATGACAAAGTTTAATTTATAAATTAGGTACAGTAAGATATTAATAATAATAAACCAGAACAGTTATGACATTATATTGTCATAAAAGTTATGTGAATGTTCTGTCTCTCTGTCTCACAGATTATCTAAATATTTTCATATCATGGTTGACTATGGGTAACTGAAACTGTAGAAAGTGAAACCATGGAAAGCAAAACTATGAATAAGGAGTGACTGCTGTAATATCTTTTAAGATTATATCTTCAGTAGGGGCTGGTTGCCTTAGCCATTGGCAGCGTGCTTAAGTGATTCTTTTTTCAAAAAATTTTAAAAAATATTTTTAGAGTCAGGATCTTGCTCTGTAACCCAGGCTGGAGTGCAGTGGCATGATCATAGCTAACGGTAGCCTTGAACTCTTGGGCTCAAGGAATCTTCCCACTTCAGCCTCCTTAGTAGCTTAGACTACAGGTGGGTGCTACCACTCCTGGCTAATTTTAAAAATTTTTATAGAGACTGAGTCTCGCTATGTTGCCCAGGCTGGTCTGGAACTCCTGGCCTCAAGAGATCTTCCTGCCTTGGCCTCCCAAAGTGCTGGGATTACAGGCATGAACCATCGTGCCTGGCCCTAAGTGATTCTTTATGTGTAGTTACTACTTTCAGGGCATCATTACACATCTACTGAGAGAAAATTTGTGGTTCTGGGGCCTGGAAATCTGAATTTTGAGAAGCAGCTGATGGATTTTGTATTCACAAAGTTTGAGAAACATTTTCTAAATGCTGATTGAAAAGAACAGGATATTGCTTCAGAATTTAGAAGAAACAGTGTTTGAGAATGAACTCCTCCTCCAAGGAAAAATGTAATTTATGTATGATGGGGTAGTTGCTATTTATTCACTTAGGTGTTTGTTTTTTTTTTTTTTTTTTTTTTTTGAGATAGAGTCTCACTCCATCACCCAGGCTGGAGTGCAGTGCTGCCATCACAGCTCACTGCAGCCTTGACCTTGCGGGCTGAGGTGATTGTCCCACCTCAGCCTCTCAATGGCTGGGACTACCATGCTTGGCTAATTTTTTGTATTTATTTGTAGAGACAGGGTTTTGCCATGTTGCCCAGGCTGGGCTCAAACTTCTAGGCTCAAACGATCGGCCCACCGTGACTTCCCAGAGTGCTGGGATTACAGGTGTAAGCCACCACACCTGGCCCACTTTTGTTTTAAGAAATGTCTTTATAACTGAATATTGAAAACAATTGCCATTCTCTGAAAGTCTTTTAGTTGTTTTTCCATAGAAATGATCATACTATATCTGATGGCTTTTAATTTAATTTTTTTGTTTGTTTGTTTGTTTTTTGAGATGGAGTTTCACTCTTGTCGCCCAGGCTGAAGTGCAATGGCCCGATCTTGGCCCACTGCAACCTCCGCCTCCCGGGTTCAAGCGATTCTCCTGCCTCAGCCTCCTGAGTAGTTGGGATTACAGGCATGTGCCACTACACTCAGCTAATTTTTGTATTTTTAGTAGAGACAGGGTTTCACCATGTTGAACAGGCTGGTCTCGAACTCCTGACCTCAGGTGATCTGCCTGCCTCGGCTTCCCAAAGTGCTGGGATTACAGGCGTGAGCCACCGTGCCCAGCCAGCTTTTAATTTTTTTTTTGTAACTGTGAAATGTCATTAGAATTTGGATTGTATTTCATTAATGTAATATCTGGAAGATTCAAAGTTATAATTTTTAGAAGTTTTAATTTTACTTTATTAACTGACTCAACTGTTGGAAGCAGGAACATAAATGAAAAGGTCATTTGAAAGTCTCATGTATATAAGCTTTTTCTAACTCTCGAAAACAAGGTGAATTTCAGACAAATTCAGTAAACCTTTGTTGAGTACATGTTGCATGCCAAGCTCTATGTTGGGACCATGAGGATGATTAAAACTTACATCCTGTCCTGGTAAAGTTCACACTTTTGGGAATGAGATAGGGAAGGAATACATGTAAACAAGCGATTTGTGCTTTGCCTAACTTTAATGAATTTAAAAGGTTATTAAATAAACTGACCATCATAATACATGAAGAAAAAGCGTGTGTGTGTGTGCGTGCGTGGAGGTGGGGTCATGGTGGTGATGGTCATGTTTCACACTTCGGCCCGTTGTAGTAGCCTAGGTAGTTTACAGAGGTAAATTGGATTAGCATGCTGGCAGTGTAGAGAAGTACATGGAATAGAAAGATATTTAAATGATAAAGTAGAATTTGGTGATGGATTGGATATGGTGGTAAGGGAGAGGGACATGTCAAAGATGATTCCTAAGGTTGTTTAGGATTTGCATAGCAGGATGATGGGTGGTGATATCTTTTACCGGGAAAGAACTAAGTTTGGGGAACAAGAAGAGCATGCGTTTAATTTTGGACATTATGAATTTGATACGCCTTTCTGATATCCAGGGGCAGCATTACAGTCTGGAGTGTGATGGAAGACGTGGGCTGTAGATTTGTGAATCATTTGCTTAGAATGTGGTTGAATTGAGAAAGATGGGCTGTTATAAGACAGAGAAGCAAGCCGAGAAGTAGGAGGAAAACTAGGAGAAGGTTGTATCACAGGAACCAAGGAGGAGAGTCTCTGATTGTGCTGGCAGAATTAAGTATGGTGATGATTGGAGAGTCTTTTGCATTTATCTGTCAGTCACTGTTGACCTTACTGACAGCTGTAGATGGAATTTGGAAGCAGGTTGAGGGACAAGTGGGAAGGGAGGAAATGAAGACTGAAAAGTTCCAGAAATTTAGCCATGATGGGGATGACTGAATGTAGTGGTTGAGGTCTCATGAGATGGGTGTGTGTGTGTCTCTGTTTAATGGGTGAGATTCTGGAGCATATTTAAAAATGGAAGGCTCTATTCGAGAGGGATAGTTTAAGTATGCAAGGAAAATGGGATAACTGACAGTGTAAGTTTCCTGGGAAGGTTGGGAGAACACGGGGTTTTGAGCACAAGTAGAAAGATTTGCATTCGACCCATTGTAGGAGAGAGAACTCTCCTTTAACAAGAGGGAAGGAACATAAGAACAGGTGAATATTATTGTTAATGAGGCAGTGAGTGAGGCCTTTTGCTGTGCGTGATAAGCAGGAAATGGTTTTCAGGAGTGTTGAGGAATTGGTTGACCAGAGAGGTAGGATTACTATTACCAGAACTAATATGAGAATGTACCATACTAGGAGATTTAACAGGATTGTAAATTATATGGGATAGTATTGTTTTCAGTGCCTTTTCCCCCTCATCTGCCAGGCCTCAGCGAGCCCATTGGAGATTGTAGATTCCCAGTAAGTATTTACCCTACTCTAGAATCTTAAATGAAAAATGCATGAACAGTAGCTACTCTTGTCTGACTTGAATTTTGTGGACTAATGATAGAATTAATAAGTGAAGGAGGTCTCTTACTATAGTGTGTTTAATTCACCATTTCAACAAATCTCTCCCTGCAGCCTACTAAGCTTTTTCTTTAATTAAGTACCTGATTTACCCAGCAGATTTTACTCATTTGAGGACTCCAGTCATGTCTAAACAGATAAAGGTATCAGCTCAGGCATAGTTCAGGTGCATTGTAAATGCAATCAGAATTGTTCTGCAGGGTAATTCAGTTTTAGACATCCATTTCTAAAAACGTGTTCTGCCTGAAAATGGAGGCCTTAATAACCAATTTCTCGTTATTCAGAGGCCAATTATCTAGTTTATTTATCAAGATTAGGCAGTCACCTTGTTTTTCACTCCTTTCTAATCTCTCTGACCGTTTTGTTACTTTAAACTCATGAGTAAGATAAGGAGAAGAAAAACAGAGAATGTACATAAATTAATGGCTAAAATGAAGTGTTCCTTTGCATATTTCTTTTTCTTATGCTTTATTTCTGTGACTCATACGGAGCTGTTAGAAGTGACTTCATATAATATTATACAGTGTAATAAAATGGGTTTTCGATGTGTGAGGATACCCTCATGTTATTTAGATAATGGACACAATTAACAATTCCAGACAGAATTATTTTCTCATGTTTGAAGTAGTATAGGCACATGGCCCTTTATGGGAGGGGGGCAGCTCTTCTCTGTGTGCCCACTTTCCACATCCCTCTCCAGCATGACTCACCCCTTTCTGTCAGTCTTACCCCAGGAGTCCCTGGCCTCCTTCCTCTCCTTGACACTGTTTGCTTTGCAAGCATATGAAATACTGGCACCCTATGACCAGGGTAGACTACAACCAGGGTCGGGGTGCAGGAGCCAGATGGAGAAATTCAAATTATGATCATAAGAACATGTTCTTCTAGGTAGTGGCCATACTTTTATCTCTGTATCCTTAGGACGTAACACAGTGCCTGGCATATAATATGTCTCCAGAAATATTTTGTTTTTGAATTAAAGACTGTTTCAAAATTACAGAGTCATAGGAGGAATCATTTAATTTTTCTGCTTTTATAGATGAAAAAAGTGAGGCTTAGATTCATAGCAACTATTTAAGTTCCTCTGACATGACCAATTATGCTTTAGACCATACAAGGAAGTAAGTGAATATGATATACAATTCCAGCCTTCTAGGAGTCCAAAGTTAAATAGAAAGTCCAGCAGCCTTTTATCTAGCAGGGATTTTTGTGGGGGCGGGAAAGGGACAGAGGGGAGGATGTGATGGTGGTGCTTTTTTTGGTTGTGGTGCCTGTGTTTGCGTGATACTGTGTTATGGCAGGTACAGAGTTGCATAATACATAGCTTTTGCCCTTAAGGAGCTTGTCTAATGTAACCTGAGACAACATAATAAGAATGAGTATGTCTCAAAGCAGTGTATGATTAAATGCCAGATGAGTGGTGCACTTTTATGTATGCCAACTTTATAAAATGAAAAAATGCTAATGATCCATCATGAGGCAGATATGCACTTTCAGTTGCTATTCTGAAAGTGGGAACAGATTGGACTTGGGGGAACTCTGCGTCTGGAACTACAAGTTGATGATTATTGTCCATTTGATAGAGACACTGGAAGGGTGTCAGTGTAAACACTGGCCATGTGAAGATTGAGCCTGTCGATGGTTTCTTTTGTATCATAGGATGCCACGTCACCAACTAGGGAATTCTGCCCAATCAGTTGAGCCAGATAGTGCTGTCCTATTGTAAAATTGTTTAATCTGTGTACTTGTGTGTGTGCTTGTCAGAATTTGTGAATCATAGAATTGTTTTAACTGGAAGAAGACCCCCAAGATCATCTGCTTCAACCCCTTCCTTCCTCTGTTTTCCAGAGAGGTTGCCCTTTACTTGAGCCATGACTAGGAATATGCCACATTCTTTTGTAAGTTATAACCTATTTTTGTCTGTTTTGAATTTCCTTTTTTTGCTAAGCTTTAGCACAAAGTTCACCAGTTATTGAATGAATGTCTCATATTTGCAGTAATTTAGGGAACAGTTGAGCATGGAAGGAGAGAATAGAAATATGGGGAGGGAGATGGTGAAATGATGTTTCCAGTGGAATTAGTAGAAGTACAAAGGACCAAGAATTAAGGTGCGGCTCAGATCTCCCTTTTGTCTGCTTTTGGTTTGTGATGGTATAACATTGCCTGCAAACAGCCACGATGAATATTTTCATTTTTATTAATAGCAATATGGGGACATAAATAGATTCTGTGATATTTTTAGATACACAGAGGCTGTGAAGAAAATGACATTTAGTACATAATTTTTGCCCTGCTCTTAAGGTGTTTGTAATCTAGTTGAGAGGTCCTACCTTCAAAAGGTTTACGATCTGATTGGAGATTGAAGGACCTAAAGAAGTTCAAGTAACAATGTCATATCTCTGTCCTTTCTGCTAAATGAATGCTACTTACTATTATTCCAGTGTCTAGAAGAGTGCCAGGCCCATAGCTGATTTTCAGTAAGTATTGGTTGTATAGATAAATAGAAGGTACTGACAGTAAGCATGGGAGGACCTCTGAGTGGTGTGGCATTTGGAGAAGGCCTGGGATCTTGTACAGTGCAAAGCTTAAGTAACTTCATTCTAAGTTTGTATTTCCAACTCCCCCGACCGCAGCATGTTCTCCCCACCCACCTCCTCACACCCCAAAGCAGTCCCTCTCCTTTTGTTAACTGATTTTTTTCTTTGAAAGCAAGTCTGATCTTTCTCACGTTTATTTTGCTACTGCTCAGGCTACCTTCTTTTCTTATCTCTGCCTTTCCTCCTTCTCACAACATTGCTGTTCCTCTTCAAGGATTTAGAAGGATCATGTTTTGGTTTATAAGACAACTATGCTTTCTTAGGTCCTTCTTCTCTCCAGGGATTATTGTAGGAGGTAAGGCACTTTCTATGGAAGAACAGAGTTATCAGAAAAAGTTCAGAAACATATTCTATGATTATTAAGAGGAAAACTGTAGGATAGGTGATATCTTATAATAGCAATTTTTTAATATTAATTAATTTATTTATTTTGAGACAGAGTCTCTCTCTCTTGCACAGGCTGGAGTGTAGTGACATGATCTCAGCTCACTGCAACCTCTGCCTCTCGGGTTCTAGTGTTTCTCCTGCCTCAGCCTCCCGAGTAGCTGGGATGACAGGTGCCCACCACCACGCCTGGCTAATTTTTGTGTTTCTAGTAGAGATGGGGTTTTGCCATATTGGCCAGGCTGGTCTTGAACTCCTGACCTCAGGTGATCCACTCACCTTGGCCTCCCAAAGTGCTGGGATAACAGGCGTGAGCCACTGTTTTCAGGTTGTCATAACTATATTCTAATTGGCTGCATATTTTTAAACACAAATTAAACTAGTTATGTTCTCCACCCTCCTCAATTTTGGCAGTATAAAGGCCTGTTTCACAGAGAAGAACACATAAACAAGTAAGTACAAGGAAGCTTGTGTGAATGAAGTTCTGCTGTACAGCTCAGTGACTTTCTCTGATTTAAGATGTAGCTCTTGGCAATTTCAAATAGTTTGTGTTCTTTGAAGGAGAAGTCCAGTCTATTTAACTGTGTTTAGCAAAAACTAATTATGATTCTCTGATGGGAAATAGATTCTCAGACTCATTTATTCATTCAACAAGCATTTATTGAGCAGCTTTGTATGAGGCACTGTGCTAGGTAATGGGAGAAATAAGTTACCAGTCTAACAAATGGCATATCATATGTAAAAATAGTACTGCTGAGGAGAAGGCGATATATGCTGTAAAAGGGGTGCAAAGTGCTTTGGGTTTTCTAAAAAGGAGAAGGTTACTTCCATGAAGCAACTTAGTGTAAGCTTTATGGGATGATAGAATTTGATAGATCTTGAAGGCTGGGTACATGGTTCCTCTGTCCATTGCGCAGGATGTTGGCCCTGGCTTAGCAGTGGATCTAGACCTGTGGCGATGGGAAGCGGGAGAGGAAGTATAATGAGCAAACATCTAGAAGTAGGAAAGCATTGGTGATATGGGCAACAGAAAGTAATTTACTTGGAGGTTTAGGGTGGTGATGTGAAGTGGCACAAGAAAGGGATAGGAAAGAAGCATCCTTGATCTGACAATGGTGTATGCTGTGAATTGGAAGAGTGGGTTCAGTCTAGGCTATTTACCCAAGTTGGTGTTTCATGGACCATTGTTCTTCTAATCTAGTAGTTTAATAGTTGTATACTGGGGGAGGGGAAAGTGTTCCCTGTTCAACTAAGCTAGAGAATCCCTGCAGGAGAAGCAGGGAAAAGGATATTGACATTGTAGAATGCTTTCTGCGATATACTGTATTCAGTTGTGTTGCCGTATTAAACACAGTGGATGTTTGAGTGTTCTGTAGATTTTTATCACCTGAAATTTGTTGCAGTTTTCACGCGGATGTCTTCAAGGATGATTCAGGAGGAGCAGTATAGGTGGCTGGTCTAGTTTCATTTCCCAGCCCCAGTCCACAAAGGGCTCTGTTTAAAACAATGGCAGTGTTTCCTACCATCCTGCTAAATAAGAGGTCTAACACACAGTAAAGTGTTCTTAAAAGGTTTTAGGGACACTGAGGTGTAGGGTGTGGCACGGGCAACCGTTGGTTGCACAGATATAGTAGATACTCTGTCTTTCTATTGAGTTAAGATACAGTTAGCTGTATTTTCCTCGTATCTTTCTGCAGATCTCTTCTTCATGCCTCCTCTAGAAACACTAGCAGCGCTAGGTGTTTCTAAGGTCTTGGGGACCTCAGGCAAGTTGGTTAACCTCTCTGTGCTTTAGTTTTTCTCATGTGTAAAGCACTATGTGCTGGAGATTTTTAAAAAGTGTGTTTATGTAGTAAGTCATTTAATCTGTGGTTATATACCTAGTAAATGACAAGCAGGAATTTGAACTCAGGCCAGGCTCTTAACCGGCTTGCTGCATTATGAAATACTAAACAGTGTGGTTTTCCCTCCTCAAATTCCCTTTCTTTCTAAAGTACATTATCTCTTATACCCTTTGTTTAGTCAGACTACTTCCTCTATTTCAAAGAGAAAGGAAAGAAGCTCTTTTTTAATTGTTCAGAGTTGTGTATGGCAAAGAGAATGCCCAAATAGATTTTGTTTTGGAATCTTATTGTTACTGGTTGTTTACTGCCCCACATCCTTAGCTCCAAAGAGCAGAGAGGATTTACTGTGAAGTTTGGCATGTATTGTAGGCTATTATGCCATGCAGTAGGCCCAAAATTGTGGCCCTAGGAATACAAATTATGTTAAGACATTTAAGGTAATTTCTAGAAATCTTTTTCCCTTGAAAAGAGTACCAATAATTTTTCTCGCTAATGGCCAAAATTACTCAATCTTACTTTTGGACTTTTAAAATATATTTTTACTGAGTTATAGTTGAAACGGAGGTATGGTTGAAACATAAATCTAGATCTTAAGTGTACCATTCAATCAATTTTGCTATTTGTACTATTCAATCAAATATGCCAGTGGGTTTTCTTTGTATTTAATCAATTATTATGGGAAAATATTTTTATTTTAAATAAATGTATTCCTTTATTTTTTGTGTATTTCTAAATTCATATGTATTTTTAACTCATTTTTTCACTTGGATACATAGTTTAACAACAGCCTATTGGAAGTACTCTTTTATATGAGTTTCTGCTATACTTGAATAGTTTCCCTTCAGAAATGAACTGTTTGTGTTGGAGCTACATAGAGTGAATAAATTTCCTGGGCGGAAATGATAATAAAATATTCAGGAAGTTATTAGGAAATGAGAACTTGTGTTCTTGTTCAGTCAGATAAGCTTCTGAGACCTTTGCGTATATCAAAGCAGATTGTATTAGAGGAAGGAATGAGAGATTTGGCAACTTTCTTCTAATAGTGATAGGGACCTTGGTCAATAGAATGATGGAATATATGATGCATAAAAGAAAGAAAAATTCTCAAAGCAAAGTTGTTTGAGAATTGTTTTTTCTCTCTTTTTGTTTGTCAGGGAAGAAAAGTGAGAACTTTCTGAAGTTAGGTTATGTAAATAACGCAGTAGGGAAAACTGTTCCTCGGGGAGACCTACAAATAATTGATGGCAGTAAGCTTCAGAAGTATGAAAGAAGTGGATGAGTATGCCTTTCCCCCATTGATTCCACTCACATTTTTTCTTCTCTGTGCTTTGCTCTCTTGTTGCCATTAGACAGTTTCTATCTGTCCTTAATTTTAGCCACTTTGTTCTAAAGTAACTGTGAACACTGTAACTCTCTAGCCAGTGCCTTTCTTTTATTGAATGGAATTGGTGTACTAGTTGTTTTATTTAACAAACAATTTATAGGCTTGTTTTTTCCTCAACATGTCTTCATGGCAGAGACAATTTACCCTTAAGTTGATGAGCCCTGGATCCCCTCACTTGCATAGACCTCTTCTAGGATCTGGGAGAGACTCTAGCAGTGTAGTGTGTTCGTTAGTTACATATTTTTGTAACATCTGCAAAATTGAAAAATTTTTTTCCTATTTTTTTTCTTCAAAAAGACCCTCAAATTATATATGCTTCAAATTTCACAAAACTCAGGTCAGCCTTGGTTCATGGTAGAGGTTGGGTGTTGATTTCTAATTGTGGCCGAGGTAGATTTGGTTAGTGGATTAAAGGACATGAAGAAAGAAGCATTAGTGAGGAAGCTGAACCGTTGACTGGTGTGTATAGTGGCCAGGGATCTCTTTCTGAGTGTCAGGGGTCATGACTTCTCCCTGCAAACATGGGCCAGAAAGAGGCGGGAGAAGTTGGGTAGGACTGGAAGAAGGATGGTGGAGGGAAAGGTGTGCTGCAGCCAAGGTGGTAAACAAATTAAGGTGTTCTCCTTAGATTTCAAGGATGCATTTGCAAATAGCGTTTTCAATAGCATTTTAAAATAACTGAAGAGTCATTTCAAGATAATATATTTCATCTTGATAATAATACATTTTAAGAATTTTAGAATTATTGAAAAATTTGAAAAGTCAATTTCATAATTAACTGATTGACTTGAGATTAAAGTCTTTATCTTATTAATTAGAATATATTGCTGAACACATAAAACACAGACATGTTCATTTTTGGGGGGCGTTGCTGTAACTTGGGTTTTGCTAGCTTCTTGGTTTGGTAGATGTTTCTTCTCTCTCCCCTTTTTCTCCTTGTCTCACCTATATTTTTTTCTACCTTTTCATTTCATGTTCCCTTTACTTTGAGATTCAAACTCCTCTTAGACTTCTGAGGATTTTGAATGACTGGACTATGGATAATCACATTTTAAAATTGCATTTTAATATTCTGTTCTCTTTAAAGAAAATTAGGTGCTCTGCATGGCCTAGGGACAAATTGACAGTTAAATAGAAGTATAATGTTCTGAGGGCCAATTGTAACTACCCTGTGGCTAGCTGGCTCAGGTTCAAATACAGTTAAAATTATTTTACTTTTCCTAAAATTCCTTCTAATTGGACTAACTTATCAGGGTTGATAAAAGCATTTCCAGAAAGTAGTATGGATCTGCCACCTGGTGGTGAAATATTACAGCAAGTACTAAGTGTTTTGTTTTTTTTTGTTTTTTTTTCTGAGACAAGGACTCACTGTCACCCAGACTGGAGTGCAGTAGCACCATCACAGCTCATTGTAGCCTCTACCTCCTGCACTCAAGCGATCTTCCCACCTTAGCCCCCAGAGTAGCTGGGACCATAGGTGCATGCCACCACACCTGACTAATTTTTAAAGTTTTTGCAGAGGTAGGGTCTCACTACGTTGCCCAGGCTGGTCTCGAATTCCTGGGCTCAAGTGATCCACCTGCCTCAGCCTCCCAAAGTGTTGCCCAGGCTGGTCTCGAACTCCTGGGCTCAAGTGATCCACCTGTCTCAGCCTCCCAAAGTGCTGGGATTACAGGTATGAGCCACCACACCCAGCCAAATACTAGTATTTTTTTTTTTTTTTGAGATGGAGTCTTGCTCTGTCACCCAGGCTTGAGTTCAGTGGCCCAATTTTGGCTCACTGCAACCTCCGCGCCCCCTGCTCCAGGCTCAAGTCATTCTCCTTCCTCAGCCTTCTGAGTAGCTGGGACTACAGGCATGCGCCACTGCATCCAGCTAATTATTGTATTTTTAGTAGAGATGGGGTTTTGCCACGTTGACCGGGCTGGTCTCAAGCTCCTGACCTCAGGTGATCTGCCCAACTCGGCCTCCCAAAGTGCTGGGATTATAGGCATGAGCTGCCACGCCCAGCCTAAATACTTGATAAGAATTTAATAATGGATTCTTGCCTTTGTGGCCATGATATTTAGATTCGAGTCTACTTAAGCTCTTTAGATATGTAACATTTTCCTCTCCTAAGTTTTTTTCACTGAGAAAATGTTACTTAAATGTGATAGAGTAGGGAAATTTTGACTGATGTGTTTCTGTCTACCGCATCGTAATATAAGATGACATTTGTAGAATTACTGAGCTGAAATAAATTCTGCACGCTTTGAGAATGTACTCTCCCTAAATTTGAAGATGAGCTTTTGAGAAGAGAAGATTGCTGTTAATTTTTCTAAAATTTCAATGTGGATAGTCATTGATTCACAGAAAAAAACAGTAATACAAAGTTCACAGAACAAAGGATTTTTTTTTTTTTTTGGAAAGAGAAATCATTTTGTTTATTCACCTAAAAATATTAGCAGGCATATTAAAACTATTTTTAGCAAATAGACTGTTTTATCACCCTCAAATGAATTATTAATACATATCAGTATTTTATATATTGGCACTGTGTTAGGTATACATGATAAAATAGTGAAAACAAAAATGTCTCTTGTCCTCCTGGAGTTTATAATCTAGCTAGAATCTGTAATCTAACATAATGTTAAGGGCCATAAAGGACAAGTGCATAATAGGGAGAGTTCACCCTGGCTAGTGTATCAGGGAAAGCTTCCTTAAGGAAGTGACGTTTCAGCTGAAATCTGACAGATACAGACCCTGGCTAAAATGTGTGTCTGTATCCCTTTAAAGTGGGAAGGAGAGTGGCAAGTATGAGGAATTGAAAATAACGGAGTGCCTGGAATGTAGTGAGAGAAGGGATTGTGGTGTGAATGAAAACAGGAAAGACAGGGTAGGAGCAAATAATTCAGGGCCTTGTTGGATGTGTATCAAGGACTTTGGACTTCATCATGAGAGTAATGGAAAGCTGTTGAATTGTGTAGTTAAGCAGTGTCAGATCAGATTAATGAGAAATGAATTGGAGCAGGGCAAAACCGAAAAGAGGTCAGGCAGTTGGTTAGAAAGCAATTGTGGTAGTTCTGGCTTGGACTAGAGAGTGTAAATGGGTGTGATGAGAGGCTGCCATATTTCAAATATATTTGAGGTAGAATAGACAAGACTTGGTGATGGAATGTGATGGAAGAGGGAGAGGTAGAGGGAGATGCCAAGGATGGGTCCAAGTTTCTGGCATTCATACATTCAATAAATATATAAATATAAAACATATATATATATATCTATAAAACACGGTTTGGTCCTTAAAGATAGAAAGTCGAGTAGCCCCAGCGTTCAGTTCATAGTACATTATCATTGGACAGTGCAAGATATCTCTTATTTTGTGTTTTTTACTCTGCCTTCATCTGCCACACTCATTCCCATTTCCCTTGTCTCCTTAGGCTTCTACTCTAATATGCTTTATATATGTTTTTGAATATGCATTAAAATACATAAAATATGAAATGTTGTTTTGTGTGTTTTTAACTTGTGATACTGTGCTGTACATGTTATTTTTTTCGTTATTCTGCCTTATGTTCCTTATTACTAGCTGTATGGCCATAGGCAAGTTATGCAATGATTTTTCCGTTTCCTCATCTGTAAAGTGAGGATAACAATAGTATTAACAGTACTTAGATTATAGATAAACTTTTTTAATCCTCCCAACAAGTATTCAGGTGTCTGCCTCAAGGGATCCTCCTGCCTTAGCTTCCCAAAACACTGGGATTACAGGCATGAGCCGCTATGCCTGGCCTGTTTTTCATTTATTTTTTATTTTATTCATTTTCATTGACAAAGAAAAATTGATTATATTTATTGTGGACAATATAATAATGTTTTAAAATATATAGGGATTGTGGAATGGCTAAATTGAGCTAATTAACATATGTATTACCTCATATACTTACATTTTTCTGTAGTGAGAATGGTTAAAATCTACCCTGGAACTTAAAAGTATAATAAAAAAAAATCTCCCAGCGATTTTCAAGAATATAATACATTGTTATATTAACGATAGTAACCTTATTGTACAATAGACCTCCTGAACTTATTCCTCCTATCTGACTGAAATTTTTTAATCCTTTTGCTAACATCACCCAAATCCCCACCCTTCAACCTCTGGTAACCACCATTCTGCTGTCTGCATTTATGAACTCTACGTTTTTAGATTACACATTTAAGTGAGATCATGCAGTATTTGTCTTTCTATACCTGGCTTATTGTACTTAAAATGTCCTCCAGGCTCATCTTTATTGTCACAAATGAGAAGATTTCCTCCTTTTTAAAGGCTGAATAGTACTCCATTGTGTATATATACCATTTTTTCCTTTATCCATTCATCTGTTGATGGACACTGGGTAGATTCCATGCCTTGGCTATTGTGAATAATGCTGTAGTGAGTATGGGGTTGAAGATATCTCTTTGATATACTTATTTCATTTCGTTTGCATATATACCCAGTGGTGGGATTGCTGGATCATAGGGAAGTTTTATTTTTCATTTTTTGAGGAACTTCCATATTGTTTTCGACAATGGCTATACTGTCCATTTATGTTTTAATTTTACCTTTTTCTTTGTGTGTGTGTGTGTGTATGTGTGTGTTTAATGTATGTGTGTGTGTTCAGTGGCCCCAGGTCTTCTGCAGTTTCTTCTTTAATCATTTTAGGTTTTGTCTTTAGGTAATAAATATTTATTCAACAACTGCCTTGTTCTAGGCATTGGAGGTAAAACCGTGAACCAGGTATACAGGGGCCTTAGCTGACCCCGTGGAGAAACAAAGCAATTGGATGGATAGTGGTAGTGATTTGGGAAATATGGATGATGAGGAAGTTTGGGGCAGAAGTGGGGGTTGGATAGAGTAAAGATCATTAGTTCAGTTAAAAAAGTTTTTTTTAAACTACAGAGGGCCCTTATGCCAGCTTTTTGTAGTCAAACCCTCCCTCCACTCCTAACTCTTGGCATTCACTAATCTATTCACCATCCCTTTCCCTTTTCCAGGCATAAAATATATAATCTTTTGGGGCTGGCTTCTTTCACCAAGCATAATGCCTTTATCACGCAACAACATAGATGAATCTCAGTGTTGTTTGAAAGTTTGTGCCTTTTGATTGCTGAGTAGTATTCCATTGTATGAATGTACCACAGCTTATCCATTCACCTGGTGAATGACAGCTGGGTTGCCAGCAGTTCATAGGGATTATGAATAAGGCAGCTATAAACATTTGGGTTTATAATGTTAGGTTTTTGCGTCAACATGTTTTCGTTTCTCTAGGGCATATATCTCAGAGTAAGATTGCTGAGTCATATGGTAAGTGTTTAACTTTATGAGAAACTGCTGAACTGTTCCTCAGAATGGCTATAACTTTAAAATTCCCACCAACAGTGTATGGGAGTTATAGTTGATTGGCATCCTCACCAGTATTAGGTATTCTCAGTTTTGTTTTGTTTTAGCCATTCTGTTAGGTATGTAGTGATGTCTCATAGTTTTAAATTGCATTTCCCTAATGACTGATGATGTTGAGCATCTTTTTCTGTGCTGCTTGCCCTTTTTGGTGAAGTGTCTATGCAAATCTTTTGCGCTTTAAGAAAATTGGGGTTGTTTTCTTGTTGTTGAGTTTTGAGTTCTTTATATATTTTTTATACAATTAATTTTGTTAATAATTTGCAAATATTTTCTCCCAGTCTGTCTTTTTATACTTTCAATGTCTTTCACAGCAAAAGTTTGAAATTTAGTGAGGTTCGACTTGCCAGTTTTTTTCTTTTATGAATTATGTTTTTAGTGTCATGTCTAAGAACTCTGTGTCTAAGCCAGGTTTACAAAGACTTTTCTCCTTTATTTCTTCAAGGAATTTTATAGTTTTACATTTGACATTTAGATTTATGATCCATATTGAGTTAATTTTTACATAAAGTCAAGATTTTCTTTTGCATATGGATATCCAGTTGTTCCAACCCTGTTTGTTGAAAAGACTATCCTTTTTCCAGTGAATTGCATTAGCACTTATGTCAGAAATCAGTTGACCATAGTTGTGTGGGTCTACTTCTGTGTTCTCTGTTTGGTTCCATTGATCTATATATCTGTCCTTTTGCCTATCCCACATTGTCTTGATTGCTGTAGCTTTATAGTAAGTTTTCAAGTTGGGTAGTTTGAATCCTTCAACTTTATTTTTCTTTTCTGAAACCGTTTAGCTATTCTACTTTATTTCTTTTTCCCTATAAATTTGTCAGTTTATCTTTATGAAAATTTTGGTTAAGATTATGATTGGAATTGTATTAAGTTCATAGACTAATTTAGGAAAAATGGGCATCTTAGCTATGAGTCTTTTAATCCATGAATATAGTATGTCTTTTTTTTTTTTTTGAGATGGAGTCTTACTCTGTCGCCCAGGCTGGAGTGCAGTGGCACGATCTTGGCTAACTGCAAGCTCCTCCTCCTGGGTTCACGCCATTTTCCTGCCTCAGCCTCCCGAGTAGCTGGAACTACAAGGCACGTGCTACCACGCCCGGCTAATTTTTTGTATTTTTAGTAGAGACGGGGTTTCACCATGTTAGCCAGGATGGTCTCGATTTCCTGACCTTGTGATCCACCCACTTCAGCCTCCCAAAGTGCTGGGATTACAGGCGTGAGCCACCAGGCCTGGCCTGTCTTTTTATATTTATGTTGCCTTTTGATTTCTTTTATCAGTATTTTATATTAATAGTTTTCAGATACCCAAGTATTTTATGTTTTTGGAGCTACTGTAGATGGTTTTGCTTTTAAATCTTGATTTCCAGTTGTTGCTTGCCAGTATATAGAGAGATGATTGGTTTTTTTGTTGACTTTGTACCCTACAACCTTGCTTAACTCACTTATTCGTTGTAGAAGTTATTTTGTAGATTCCTGTGATTTTCAAAGTAGGCAATCATGTTATCTGGAAATAGAAACAAGTTTTGTTTGTTTGTTTGTTTTTTGAGACAGAGTCTTGCTCTGTCACCCAGGCTGGAGTGCAGTGGCACGATCTTGGCTCACTGCAACCTCCGCCTCCTGGGTTCAAGCAACTCTCCTGTCTCAGCCTCCCGAGTAGCTGGGACTACAGGCATGTGCCACCATGCCCGACTGATTTTTGTATTTTTAGTAGAGATGGGGTTTTGGCCAGGCTGATCTCGAACTCCTGACCTCGTGATCCACCTGTCTTGGCCTCCCAAAGTGCTGGGATTACAGGTGTGAGCCACCGCACCCAGCCAGGATTTTTTTTTTTTTTTTTTTTTTGAGACTGAGTTTTGCTCTGTGCTCCAGGCTGGAGTGCAGCAGTGGTGCAATCTCTGCTCACTGCAACCTCTGCATTGTGAGTTCTAACTGCCTGTTTCTAGATTTCTTTTTTTTTTTTTTTTTTTTGAGTCGGAGTCTCACTCTATTGCCCAAGCTGGAGTGCAGTGGCACGATCTTGGTTCACACGATTCTCCTGCCTCAGCCTCCTGAGTAGCTAGGATTACAGGCACACGCCACCATGCCCGGCTAATTTTTGTATTTTTAGTAGAGATGGGGTTTCACCGTGTTGGCCAGGCTGGTCTCGAACTCCTGATCTCATGTGATTCACCTGCCTCAACCTCCCAAAATGCTGGGATTACATGCGTGAGCCACCACGTCCAGCCAGAAACAATTTTATTTGTTCCTTTTCATATATATGTCTTCTGTTAATTTTCTTTGCCTTATTACACTGGATAGGATTTTCGGTACAGCGAAAAATAGTGGTGAGCGTGGACATCTTTGCCTTGTTTCTGATTTTAGGGAGAAAGCCCTCTGTCTTTTACTATTAAGTATGATGTTAGCTTTAGTTGTTTTGTAGATTCTCTTTATTGAGTTAAACTTCCATTCTATTCCTAGTTTCTGAGAGTTTTTTAAAATCATGAATGGTAGTTGAATTTTGTCAAATACATTTCTGCATCTGTTGATAAGATCATGTGGTTTTCCTTTATAGTCTATCATTATGGTGGCTTACAGTGAGTGGTTTCTGAATGTTGAGCAATCTTACATTAGGATAAACCTCAACCTGGTAGTGGCTTAATATTCCTTTTATTTAATATATGTAACTGGATTTGATTTGCTAATGCTGCATTGAAGATCATGCCATCTTTGGTCATGAGGAATATTGGTCTGTAGTTTTCTTGTACTGTCTTTGTCTGGTTTTAGTGTCAGAGTAATGCTAGCTTCATAAAATGAGTTGTGACATGTTCCTTCCTTTTTTATTTTCTGGAAAAGATCATGTAGAATGTTATTTCTTCTTTAACTGTTTAGTAGAGTTTAATACTGAGACGAAATGGGTCTTCTACAAGGTAAATTTACTTTTATAATCAAAATAATGTAATTGTAGAAACTTATACAAACTATAGAAATGAATGATGAGAATATCATGTCTCACAATTCAGATGATTATTAATATTTTGGAATTCTTTTTCTAGTTTTTTCCTCTGTATACATAATTGTATATTTTTGAATTGCATATAAATGTGGGTATGTGTTTAAAACAAAATTTGTGATTATACTAGAAATACCATTTTATTTCTGGACTCAGTATGGTTTCTAATTTTGCTGTATGGATATGCCATAATTTTACATAAACATTCTTCTAATGTTGAACATTTAAGTGTGATAAATGTCTTTTATTTTTTTCTGATAATTTACTTGACTTATTTCTAGAAAAGAATTTGACATATGTAAGGCTGCTCACACACATTGCTAAATTGCTTTCTAGAAAGTATATATACGTTTTTACTCTAAAATAGGTACTTTAAAAAGTGTATTTATATCTTCAGATATGTAAAGACATATAAAATATATAGTAATATATATCTGACTATGCATATTCATATTTTATTTTTTTAAAGGAAGGAGTGGAAGTGAAGAGAATATAAAAGGGTTAGCAAGATTAAGGGAAAGACTAAAGAAATTTTTCTATGAGACATTTTTGTAGATCAGGGCAAAGATTCAGTGGAAGGAAAGATATTGAACCAGGAGCAAGGGTGCAGAGAGTTGTTTGAAATGATGAAATATGGTCTGGATGAAAATGTAGGGAAAAATGATATCAAGGAGAGAAATGCAGGAAACAAAGGAATTGTGCTTCTTTTAGGTTGAGACATGAAATAGTTGATATTTGGCCAGTTTTTACCTAAAAACATGTAGTTTCAAACACTTTTACCTAATACTTGTGATGGAAAGTAAAGAGGAAAGATGCAAAAGAAATTTGAAGTGCAAAGAAGAGAAATTCAATTTATAGAAAAGGGATTGCATTTTCTCAAATAGGAGGCAAGGCTGTCTTAATAGAATGGGTCAGGGTAAAAAGAGTGAAAAAGTTTTGTATAAATAGTGTGGGGAATGTACAGTTATAGTCACAGACAAGGATGAGTTAAGGGGCAGTAGTCTCAACACAAAATGAAGGCTAGGATTAAAGGAGAGGGAAAGGACTAAAGAGGATGGGGACATTCAAAAGAGAGCATTTTAGTTAATTTTGGTAAATTAATTGGGCCTGAAATAGAGTAGATGAATTTAAGAGAGAGTAAAGCCTTGAGGCTAGAAAAACTCCTAAGAAGAAGGAAGATGCTTCCTAAGAAGATTCAGAAAGAGTAAGGAGGGAAAAGTGTTAGATTTTAATTTGTTGAGCTTGAGTTGACTTGAAGAGATTCAGATTTGTGCATCATCATTATGGTTGATAGTTGCAGTTCTGAGAATGAATAAGCTCTTTGAGGAAACAAATACAGACAAAAGGTCATTTTATTTTTATTGGTTAGTAATACAACAATGTCAGATATTTTCAAACCACTTATCTTTCTGTCTCCTGATTATAATGGTGAGTGAACACTAGAATTTTATGTTTGATTAAAAGCAATTTATTTTTGTCTCCCTACCTCCTTTTCAGAAGTGGGAAATTTCACTTCTTTTTGAGACCGGACATAAATATATGTAGTAAAGAATAAGAATGGGAGGATAGATTAGAATTAATTAGTTCAATGATTTGTATGTACCTGATAAAGTATTCTAATAATTGTTTTTGTTATCTTAGAGAAAAAATATCTCCTAGGCAATTTTTTTTTCTGCATATAAATGAAAATGTTTTGACATATGATATAGGACTAGTGAACCAATAACTTCTCCTGGGCATCTACCTCACCATGTAGAAAATGGAATGAAGACTTTGGCAAGCGGTCAAATAAAAATATGCAATGCATGGAAAATAATAAATGTGTTAAAAAGATAATATTGCTCATATTGAGGGAAGTACAAGTTAAAACAACTTATACCATTTTTTTTTTTTTTTGCTCCTTAACTTGGTCAACATTTAAAGGCTTCCCAGTGTTGACAAAGAAAAGGGAAAATGTCTTTCTCATATACTATCGAAGGGAATATAGATTGATACAGCCTTTTTTGTAAGTGGTGGTGTTTATCAAAATTTAAAATATGCACTATTTTTTACTTAGTAATTCTGCTTCTAGAAATCTATCCTACAGATACCTCTTAAGTGTGCAAAAAGTTATGGGCACAGAGATGTTCCTTGAAGCATTGTTTATAATAGCAACAAATTGGAAATAACTTAAACACTGACCGTTGGGTATAGCCCTCCTACATAGGATGACTATATGTCTAAATTTGCTTGGGACGGACCCAGTTTACACTAGCATAATTATTTAGAGCATTTTATTTTACTCTCAGATGTGTCCTGGTTTGGAAGATAATTTACCTGTTTGGTTTATGTTCACACTAATAGCATGGAGAACTATGTAGCTGTTCAAAATAATGAGATAGAACTATAGGAATTGATATAGAAATATATTCAAGATACATTGTTATGTGAGAGAAACAAGTTGCATAACAATATATATTATTCCATTTATTTTATTTTTATTTATTTAAGATGGAGTCTTGCTCTGTCACTCAGGTTGGAGTGCAGTAGTGCAATCTCGGCTCACTGCGGCCTCTGCCTCCTGGGTTCATGCGATTCTCCTGCCTCAGCCTCCTGAGTAGCTGGGACTACAGGCGCATGCCGCCATGCCTGACTATTACTCCATTCATTTAAAAAAGTAAAATCTCTAAGCTCTCTGCATGTGAGTGAGAGAGAATGAGAGATAGGAGTTAAAAATGTCTGGAAGGATTCATACTAATTTGTTAATATGATAATCTCTGCTTAAAGATGGCAGCCCAATGAATAGGCATATATTGAATTTTTTAAAACATAAAAGCAGCAATAACAAAAAGGTGGGAACTGTTGATTGCCAGCAGATGCTATAATTTTTAACCAGAGAGCATTAATAAACAACTATTACAATTCTTAGCATAAAATTATAAGTATTATACTCTGTCCTGTATAAATAACTATTGTATTAAAAAGAATACTAACGGAAAATTTAAAAATTATCACTATCATTCCACTATTACCAATCATTTTACATGTTACCTCTTGTTCCTCGTATCTTTATGTATATAATTCTTACATCGTTAGAATCAGAGCATATAGTATCATATTATTTTAAATTACACTCTATAGCATATTTTTTGTTACAATATAGTATCTAGCATTTTTAAATGTTTTATATGTGCTAAGTACTGTGTTAAATGGTTTGCATGTGTAATAGACTTCATCCTCCCAGTTGCGTTATTGAGGCAGTTACTATTATCTCAATCTTATAGATGAGTAAACTGAGAATAAGTAATTTGCCCAAGGCCACACAGATACAGCAAATGGCAGAACTGGAATTTGAACTCAGGCAGCCTGACTCTTGAACCCATGCTCTTATCCACTACTATTACTACCTCCCTTTACAATTTTTTAGTGACTGTGTAATAACAGTGTACCATAATTTGCTTAGCCATTTTCCTGGTTGTATATTTAGTTTGTAGGCTTTAAAATCTGAACCTCAAAAGTTTTTATTAAACAAACTGATGCCTACTATGTGCAGGAACCTATTTGAGGTACTATGGACATTGGTACACATATGCAGTTATGGTCTAGTATTGTTTTATCTTGCCTTATGTATTACATTCCTGAAAAGCTATATACATTTGAGGTGAAAATTTGTTCATACAAACTTTTTTTTCCAATTGGGTTTCATTATTTTAAAGATACATTATTCCAGAAAAACAAATACTTAAAAATTAGTATTTAATAAAAATTAGCAGTGAGCTCAGCACTGTTTGGTGCCTTTAAGGGTTCTGCTTTTGTGCCTAGTGAACTGTATTCATTTTGTTGTTGTTATTGTTTGTTTGTTTTTCTGAGACAGGGTCTCACTCTGTGTCCCAGGGTGGAGTGTGGTGGCATGATCACTACTTGCTGCAGCCTTGACCTCCCTGGGCTCAGGTGATCTTCCCACCACAGCCTCCTGTGGAGCTGGAACTGCAGGCATACACCACCACACTTGGCTAATTTTAGATTTTTTTTTTTTTTGCAGAGACTAAATGGATTCTGTAGGATATTGTGGGAAAGACTGGGAATCTTTCCCAATTGAGGTCTCGCTGTGTTGCCCAGGCGGGTCTCAAATTCCTGGACTCAAGTGATCCTCCCACCTCGGCCTCCCAAAGTGCTGGGGTTAAGGCGTAAGCCACCGTGCCTGGCCTGTGAGCTGTGTTCTTTCATGTGACAGTTGCAAGAAAAATTACTTAAATAAATGCATGCTAGGATTTGTGATTACCGAATAAAAGTACATAAAATTGAACTCTGTGTTCAAATGGAGAAATTACATGGGTAATCTCCAAACCTTTTGTTTACCTTTAGAATATTTATTAATGCTTATATTGAAATAAGGTAAAATTACAACTTCAGGGTTCATACAGAGAAGTCACATTTGTAACTCAGGAGGATTTATTAGATAGCGTTTTAACTACTTCTGTTCCCTGGATTAGTCACCACTCTGTTGTCAATTTTATCAATTTAATAGAGGAACCTAAGTACTACACAAGTGTCAGCTGCTATAGTTGATTAAGGGGGATAATTAAGAGCTTTATTTTAAAGCTCACCTTCTGAATATCTAGATAACTGTTCATTTTTAAATTGATATTGAATGTAGTTGGTGTTTGGTTACTCAGTGTAACTTCTGTACCTGGTCTTTTTCAGTGTTCTTATGTTTATATTTCAAGTCATAAAGATTTTCACACATAAATAAGATTACTATTTTGAAATTGAAATGATAAAATACCATAAAGTACCCAGCTTTAGAATTTTAAATTATTTTATGTCATAATTATTGCTTTTTAATAAGCTTTATTTTTTAGATCAGTTTTAAATTTACAGAAAATTACAGTTAGTGCAGAGTTCCCAGTATCTCCCATTGTTAACATCTTATATTAAAATGGTACATTTGTTGCAATTGGTAAACCTATATTGATATATTAACTGAAGTCTATACTTTATTCAGATTTTCTTAGTTTTTAACCTAATGTCCTTTTTTTCTGTTCCGGAATCCCATCCAGCATACCATATTACATTTAATCGTTATGTCTTCTTGGGCTCTCTTGGCTGTGATAGTTTCTCAGACTCCCCTTATTTTTGAAGACCTTGATAGTTTTGAGGAGTACTGGTCAGGTATTTTATAGAATGTTTCTCTGTTAGGATTTGTCTGATGTTTTTCTCAGGATTAGACTGGGGCTTATGGTTTTGGAAGGATGACCACAGAGGTAAAGTGCCATCACACCATTTCAAGGGTACATAATATCAACATGATGTATCATTATTAACATTGACCTTGATCACCTGGCTGAGATTGTGTTTGTCAAGTTCTCCCTGGTAAAGTTACTTACCTTTTTCCGTACTGTACTCTTTTGAGAAGAAAGTCATTATGGGCAGCCTGCACTTCAGGAGTGGGGAATTATGTTCTTCCTCGTGGAGGGTGGTGTTTCTATGTGAATTATTTGGAATTCTTCTGCATGGGGTATTTGTCTTTTTTCTCCATTTAAAAACCTTTCAACTGTATATTATGGACTCATGGATATTTATTTTGTACTTTGGGTTATAATCCAGTAATCCTTTATTTTGTTGCTTAAATTGTTTCAGCTTTGACCATTGGAAGTTCCTTTTTTTTTCTTTTTGGATACAAGGTCGTGCTCTGTCACCCAGAATGGAGTGCAGTGACATACTCATGGCTCACTGCAACCTCTGCCTCCCAGGCCCAGGTGATCCTCCCACCTCAACCTCCCAAGTAGCTGGGACCACAGGCGTGCACCACCAACCACGCCTGGCTAATTTTTTGTATTTTTTGTAGAGGTGGGGTTTCGCCATGCTTCCCTGGCTGGTCTCGAACTCCTAAGCACCTTGCTTAGCTTAGGAGTTGGCCTTGGCCTCCCAGAGTGCTGGGATTATAGGCACAAGCCATCGTGCCTGGCCGGAAGCTCCTTAATTTGGCCCCAGTGTCTCATTGACATACCTCCATCATTGTGCTTTTTGTTTTGTTTTGTTTTGTTTTGTTTTGTTTTTAGCACTTCCTTACCTTTGGGCACTACAAGATGCTCCAGACTCATCATTTGTATTTCTTGCCTAATTTTAGAATTAACCATTCCTTCAAGGAGCCCTGGTTCCTTCCATAACTATTTTTTTTAATTGCAATATAACTCACATACTATATAATCCACCTATTTAAAATGTACAACTCAGTAGCTTTTGATATATTCACAGGTGTGCAGCCATTGCCGCAATCAATTTTAGAACATTTTCATCACCCCCAAAAAAATCTTATACCCCATAAGCAGTCTACTGTCCATTTCTCATGTTCCCCAGTCCTAGATAACACTCTTGATTTACCTATTCGGGATATTTCATGTAAATGAAGTCATATAATATGTGATCTTTTGTGCCTGGCAGCTTTTACTTAGCATAATGTTTTCAAGGTTCGTCCATGTTGTAGCTTGTGTTAGTATTTCATTCCTTTTTATGGCCGAATAATAACTTCATTGTCTGGATATAATACATGTTATATAATCGTTAGTGGAAGGACATTGGTTTATTTGCGTGTTTATACCTCTTGGCTATTATGAATAATGCTGCAATGTATATTCTATACAATAGCCTTTCTAAAGGTTTTGTTGTTGTTTGAATTTGCATTAGTATCTACACAATCGATTGGTATATGTTTTAAGTTTCTTTTAAGTGATAATTATCCCCTCTTCACCTCCCTGTTTTCTTCTTTGTCATTTGTCCAGAAGAATTTCCACACGGTTGGGATATTGCTGGTTGCTTCCCCATGGTGTTTCTTACCATCTTCCTCTGTCTTTTTTATTTTTATTTTTGTGTCTTAATTGTTAGTTGGATCTAAAGATTTGATCATTTCAGGGTTTTGTTGGACTGCCACATAGGTGATGGTAATTTATTCTTTCATCAAGAGGTGCGTAATGTCTGTTTGGGTCTGTTTCTCTGTTGCTATTAGCTACCAGGGTTTAGAAAACCATAGCTAGGCTGGGCACGGTGGCTCACGCCTATAAGCCCAGCACTTTGGGAGGCAGAGGCGGGCAGATCACGAGGTCAAGAGATCGAGACCATCCTGGCCAACATGGTGAAACTCCGTCTCTACTGAAAATACAGAAATTAGCCGGGCATGGTGGTGCGTGCCTGAAGTTCCAGCTACTCAGGAGGCTAAGGCAGAAGAATTGCTTGAACGCAGGAGGCAGAGGTTGCAGTGAGCTGAGGTCGCACCACTGCACTCCAGCCTGGCAACAGAGTGAGACTCTGTCTTAAAAAAAAAAAAAAAGAAAACTTAACAGCTAATGGTCAGTTGTCTCTGGCTTGTTTTTTTATAACCTATAAGCTAATGTTGATTTTTACATTTTGAAAGTGTTTTTAAAAAAGAATAAAAAAAATAAGCAAAGGAGAATTTGCGACAGCAACTGTGTGTAGCCTGAAAAGCCTAACATATTTTCTGTCTGGCCCTTTACAGAAAATGTTTGCTGACTTCTGTACCATTGACTTTTTATTGCCTAGAGCTGTTAATTCATTAGGAGTTGCAAAATAGTGATAATCTATCATTTTTTCATTTATTTGGTAGAGCACTTCTATAAACAGAAACTTTCACCAACAATTTTATTGCCACCAGGAACAGTTTGATGGGGAAAGACATTTAATTTTTTTCCTCTTCCTTTTGAAAAGTTTTCAAGATGATTTGGTTCTATAGCATTCACGAAAGATGACCAATTAGTTTTTATTTGTTTTTTTTTTTGAGATTATTATAAAGTAATGGAATTCAACAGATTTGACCATTTCAGTTGTTTTATTATCATTATTGAAGCCTAAATGTCCCATGGGTCTTCAGAAAGTTCATGGAAAATGCATATATGAAAAAACTATGCATGGATTTCAAAATTTCTTTGCATCAAAATAAACTTGTGTTAACTTGTTATAAGATGCCTGAATAGGATCCAGTTTGAGGTGCTACCAGGGATAAACATCGTTTTGAGAAAATCCCCTATCAGAGCAGTATGAATTCTGCTAAAATTGAAGCAAGAACAAACGTTAAATTTATGGTGAAGCTTGGATGGAAGAATGCTGAAATATTGATGCTTACGAAAAGTTTATGGGGACAGTGCCCCCAAAGAAATCAGCAGTTTACAAATAGATAACTCATTTTAAGAAGGGACAAAACAGCGTTGAAGATGAAACCCACAGCAGCAGATCATCTACATCCATTTGCAAGGAAAAAATTCATCTTGTTCATGTCCTAATTAACAGCACAAACAATAGTAAACACAATAGATATCTCAGTTGGTTCAGCTTACACAATTATGACTGAAAAAGTTGAGCAAACTTTTCACTCGATAGATATCAAAACAATTGTGCCCAGATCAGCTGCAGACAAAAGCAGAACTTTGCATGGAAATTTTAGACAAGTGGGCTCAAGATCCTAAAGCATTCGAAGAATTGCAACAGGAGATGAAACGTGGCTTTACCAGTACAATGTTGAAGACAAAGCACAATCAAAGCATTGGCTACCAAGAGGTGGAAGTGGTGCAGTCAAAACAAATGCAGACCAGTCAAGAGCAAAGATCTTTTTTTGGGATGGCCAGTTTTTTGGGATGGCCAAGGCATATTGCTTATTGACTTTTTGGAGGGCAAAAGAATGGTAACCTCTGTTTATATGAGAATGTTTTGAGAAAGCCAAAGTTTTAACAGAAAAATGCACAGGAAAGCTTCACCACAGAGTTCTTCTCCCCCAGGGCAATACTCCTGGTCATTCTTTTCATCAAACAAGGGCGACTTTGTAAGAGTTTTGATGGGAAATCATTAGGCCTCCACCTCAAAGTCCTGATTTGGCTTCTTCTGACTTCTTTTTGTTTCCTAATCTTAAAAAATCTTCAAAGGGCACTCATTTTTCTTTACTTAATAATGTAAGGCTGGGTGCAGTGGTTACACCTGTAATTCCAGCACTTTGGAAGGCTGAGGTTGGAGGATTGCTTGAGCCCAGGAGTTCATGACTAACCTGGGCAACATGGTGAGACCCTGTCTCTAAAAAAAAAGAAAAAAAAAAATTAGCTGGTTGTGCATGTGCCTGTGGTCCCAGCTACTCAGGAGATTGAGGCAGAAGGATCACTTGAGCCCAGGAGGTCAAGGATGCAGTGAGTTGTGATCATACCACTTGCACTCTAGCCTGGGCTACAGAGTGAGACCCTGTCTCAAAAAAACAATTTGATGGCTAAATTCTTAGGACTGAGTTCTTTAGGGATGGACTAAATGGTTGGTACCATTGCTTACAAAAATGTTTTGAACTTGATGGGGAGCTTGTGTTGAGAAATAAAGACGATATTTTAAATTTTTATCTTTTAATTTCATTTTTCCACGAACTTTTTGAAGTCCTCTCGTATTTGGCCAGTCAGAGCCTCTTTTTTTTTTTTTTTTTTTTTGAGACCGAGTCTTAACTCCCATCACCCAGGCTGGAGTGCAGTGGTGCAGTCTTGGCTCACTGCAATCTCTGCCTCCCAGGTTCAAGCGATTCTGCTGGCTCAGCCTCCCAAGTAGCTGGGATTACAGGCACGCGCCACCATGCCTGGCTAATTTTTGTATTTTTAGTAGAGACAGGATTTTGCCATGTTGGCCAGGCTGGTCCAGAACTCCTGACCTCAGGTGATCTGCCCACCTCAGGTGATTTGCCCACCTCAGCCTCCCAAAGTGCTGGGATTACAGGCGTGAGCCACTATGCCCAGCCCAGAGCCTCTTTTGAGTGTTTGAGATGACCTTAGTGGCCATTGATAGTTTTATTTTCTGTTATGATGAGATGTTTCATATTCATCTCATTTTCTAATACCAGACCTAGAACTAGCCATTTTTTTTTTTTGTAAGTTCTTTTGAGTGGAAAATGATGTGTAGAAACCAAGATCTGAGTATGGAAAGTGCTCATTGCCACTGGGTTTGTCATCATTACTAGGCCTTTTAAGTGAAGTGAGCTAGTAAATACCTATTTTTTAAAGTAGTAAAATGAATTTATATTAGTACTTAAAGTTGAAGGCTAGAAGATTATACTTTACTATTACTGATTTTTACATCTATTGTGTTTTTCTTCTACACCAAGAATATCGTGTTCTCCAAATCAGTAAAGTTACTCGTTTGCTTTATCCCACAACACACACACACACACACACACACACACACCCTCAGAATGACAATACTAATGCTAACTGCAATAAAATGGTCATTAAAACAGCTTAAATTTTTTTGCAGTTCTTTTGATCCTTAGAGTATATCCTACTATGTATAGTTTGGTTACTGTGTTCTTAAATTCTCTTGAACTAGTTCTCTGTGTGATTTTAATGACAGCTGGTGAATTAGGTTTGTCTAATTTATACTTTCAATTTTTAGAGATTTTTAAAATCTAATTTTGTTTTGTAATTATGTAAAATGTTTACATAGCCTCAAAGTCAAATCTATGAACAAGTTCTGTGAAGAGACTTAGCCTCAATCCTTGTCTCTTTCACCGTATTTCCTCTCCCTGTGTGTATTAAAAGTTATATCTGTGTGTGTATGTGTTAATATCCTACGTTTCTTAGGTAAATACACTCATTTTTCTCCAAACTTACTTGTTTTCACTTAATTTGTTATAGAAATCACTCCATGGTAGAAAATAAACTTATTTTACAGTCCTGCGTACAACTGCATAGTACCTCCTTGTGTCAGTGTGTCATAGTTTATTCAACATGTCTCTTATTGAGGGACATCAAAGTTGTTTCCAGGTTGTTACTACAAGTAGTGGTACAGTGAATAGCCTTGCTTGTACGTACCTGTTTTTATATTTTGGCCAGTGTATCTTCGGGAGAGATTCATACACATGGGATTGCTAGGTAAAAGGGTAAATGCATATATAATTGTGCTAGATTTTGCAGATTTTCCTCTATAGTGAATGCACTATTTTGCATTTCCGTCAGCCTATTTTCCTATATTTGCCTACAGAGTATGTCATCAAACATTTGGATTTTTGCCAATATGATAGGTGAGCAATTGTATCTCACTGTAGTTTTAATTTGCATTTCTTTTATCATGAAGTTGAGCATCTTTTAAAATGATTAAGGACCATTTGCATTCCATTTCAGTAACTAATTCTACATCTGTATGAAAATGATATGCAGCAGTGTGGATAGTCTTATTTTACTCCTGGAGATGCATTTACAACTGCTTTTGGTTTATATATATATGACTTCATTGTGGGTATTTTGGGGTTGGTGTCCTATTCTTCTGATGCTGTTAACATCTTTCTTAGATTTTAGAGGTTTCCCCTCTTTTCTTCAAGATTATTTTGTATCACAAGTGTGTTATCAAACTTTTAAGAGCTCAACGAATGAATGAAATTTGTGTATGACAATGTGACAGCTTACCAATGCAGGACTGAGTTAAGAAGCTTTTGAATTTAGTTTATCTTCATCAGTAAATGCACAGTTGAACAGAAGAATTCTAGAACCTGGTTTACAGACCTTGTGAGACTATGACAGGATTTTTCTAACATGTCTGTTTATTTTGCATTGAAAGCTTGTGCATGCATAGAATTCTTTGCAGAAACTAGCTTTGATAAGATTCATTATTAAGGATTTTTAATCTTGTGTTCTTTTCCTTTGCATATGTTTAAATTGTTAGATTGTCCTATGGGATTTCATAAATATTACTTCTGTTAGTAAAGCTGCTGACAGCAGAAGCTTTCAATAAATTATTCATGTGCTATTTGTTTTCTGTGTTCATGAATTAATTCAACTTAGAATTTTTTTAACTGAACTTGGTAACAATTTGTAGACATATGGGTGCTTGACTAAAATCTGTAATACTTGTTTTCCATATGAGGAAAGTACTCTTAGCAATATTTAGAGCAACATCAGCTCTCTAGAACATAGCTGATTACTGAGGAATAATGGAAAAATTGCTTTAAAAATGTGAAATAATTACTCTTATAAAACTGCTGCTTTTTCAAGATGTGAGCCACTGAATTATATCATTTTCTACTTCTCTTGTTCACTATCATTTGTGTACTTACTGTTCACTTTCATTTATTGAAAACTTCAGATGTTATTTTACAGTCTTCCTCTCCATTCCAAATCTACCATTGTTCTCGATAATTTTTATCCACTTGACTTGCATTCTCAATAGCATTTTCAGTTCTTTAACCTCGTCATCTCCAGTCACTTCTCTTCCATGCCATTTCAAACACCAGCGTCTATAAATGTGCCCTATCACTTTGTCATCACTCAGCAGCGCTAAAATATTAAAATAATACCCCAGTCTCACATAGTCTCCAGTCGTTCCAGGTTCCTCACATTATAGCCGTGCTATTTTTATCCATCTCAGTTCAGTCCTATTTATTTCCTTCCCTGCCTTAGATTCCATATACAACCATTTTGATATCCTTTTTTTTTTTTTGAGATGGAATCTCACTCCGTTGCCCAGGCTGGAGTGCAATGGTATAATCTCTGCTCACTGCACCCTGTGCCTCCCAGGTTCAAGTGATTCTCCTGCCTCAGCCTCTCAAGTAGCTGGGATTACAGGTGTGTGCCACCATGCCCAGCTAATTTTTGTATTTTTTGTAGAGATGGGGTTTCGGCATGTTGGCCAGGCTGGTCTCGAACTCCTGACCTCAGATGATCCACCCACCTCAGCCTCCCAAAGTGCTGGGATTGCAAGTGTGAGCCACTGCACCCAGCCACTTTGATATCTTGAACCCTCTTCATTGTCACTTTCAACTCATCTGCCTAGAAAAGTTTAATTTCAAATGTCTACTTTCCTTCCTTTTCTACTTTATAAAATCACATTCTCCTATTTGAACTTCTTTAAATACAGTTACCAATGTCAACTGGGCTCTTAGTGTAGCCCAGTAATCCTGTTTTCCCTCTTTAGTGCTCTCTTTCATTCTTGCCACAGCTATTTCAGATGTTTTCCACCACCTGCAAATTCTGGTCCTTCCCAACACCACCAGCCTTCTCTCATCATCAGCAGATGAACTCATCTCATATTTTAGAGGCTATTCAAGCTGTTAATGATTCCTCTAACTACCTACCACCAGACCTACTCATATGTTCATTCTTCTTTCTTGTTACAACAAGAGAGGCAGCCTTCCTTCAATCCAAAATTAATCCTTCTACACATCTTTTCTCATGTAAGCATTTTAATGCTTTAAATTTCCCTCCAAGCATTACTTTAGTTGCATTGTCCACATTAGACATGCTGTATTTTCATTTTCATTAAATTCAAAATATTTTGTAATTTCTCATGTGATTTCTTCTTTGATCTGTGGGTTAGTTTATAAGTGTGTTGCTTAATTTCCAAATATCTTAGGATTTTCCAGGTTTCTGTTATTGATTTATAGTTTAATTCCATTGTGGTTAGAAAACATACTTTGTACAATTTCAATCCCCTTATGTGCACATTAGTAGTCAAGGGGATTCTTCTGCCAAATTCTGGAGTATGCGCTCTCTCTCACGCGTGTGCGCGTACACACACATGCTCTCTTTCCCACTCTCTCTCTGAAGCTCTTTTCTGTTTGTACTCTGATCTGCAAATTGCAGCCACCTTGGCCTCCCCAATCCTGATATCTGCCTCTTCAACTCTGTGAGACTGCAAAGCTCTCTTTGGTTTCCCCCACCCTGTGCTGAGGCCTGGAAATGGTCTACAGGCTGTAAGATGGTGTCATTTTAGGGCTTACTTTGTTTACCTCTCTCTCAAGGGTCATAGTCCTGTGCCGTCTATTGTCCAGTGTCTGAAAAGCATTGTCTCATCGATTTTGTCCAGTTTTTAGTTGTCCAAGGCAAGGAGGGTAAGTCCCATCCTTGATACTCCATTGTGGCCAGAAGCCTGCATCATCTTACTGTGTAATTGCCCGTATCTATTTCAGTCTTTCTACTGGTTCTTTCCATCAGCTTTTCAACATGCTCAAGTCTCTCCTCTGTTGCAAAGAATATAAAAGAAAACCAAACTCATGTCGTCTTTATTTACCAACCTATCTCTCCTCTACCTTTTACAGCCAAACTTTTTGAAAGTTATCTTTATCCTTGCTACTCAAAAATATTGTTTGTGGACTGATAGCATCTTTGTCATCTAATAACTCATTAGAAATGTAACATCTCAGGCCACATCCTAGAACTACTGAATCAGAATCTGAATTTTAGGCCTGGCGCGGTGATTCATGCCTGTAATCCCAGCACTTTAGAGGCCGAGGCGGGCGGATCATGAGGTTGGGAGTTCAAGACCAGCCTGGCCAATATGGTGAAACCCCATCTCTACTAAAAATACAAAAATTAGCTGGGCGTGGTGGCACATGCCTGTAGTCACAGCTATTCGGGAGGCTGAGGCAGAAGAATCGCTTGAACCCAGGAGGCGGAGGTTGCAGTGAGCCGAGATCACGCCACTGCACTCCAGCCTGGGCTATAGAGCAAGATTCCGTCTCAAAAAAAAAAAATTTAATAAGGTTTAACAAGGTAATTAGAATGTACACTATAATTCGAGAACACTGTCTACATTTTCCTTCTTCACTTTCCATCTTGTTCCTTAGTGTGTTGTAGTCTGTCATCTGTTTATAGTACTACATTAGAGCTGTTCTTGCCTGGATCATCAGTGACTTTCTCAATATATATCTAATGAATGGGAGTCTCTCTAATGAATAGCTGCGTTTTACTCTCAGCAGTTCATCTTCCTTTCTGATATATTCCTTTGGCTTTTGGGATGCCCTGTTCTATTGTCCTCTGACCTCTGTGGCCTTTTCAGGCTTTTCTTTCTCTGCCTGTCTCTTAAATGTTGGTGTTCTACAGAATTTGGTCTCCAGCTTTCTTCAGATTTTACATTTCTCTGCCTGTCTCATCTTTTCCTGTAACTCCAGTTTCAACATGTATTCTTCATTCTGAATCTCTCCTGAGTTCCGGGATTATATGTTCTCCACATAGGCACCTTAAACTCTCCATGTTACCGTGGACACATGATCTCCATCATGTCCTCCTCCTCAGTGACTGGCACCACCATTTAGCCATCGTCCAAGCTAGAAACTTGTCATTCATCTTCAACTACTCCATCACCCTTTTCCTTCCTTTACTCACCTTACTTTCGCATTTATTCAGTCTTAAGACTTATTGATTTCACTCTAAAAATTCATCATATCTGCCATTTTTTTTTCTGTCACTATTGCTGCTTTCCTAAACAGGACTTCAGTAGGTTTCAACTGAGATTACCACAGTGGCTTCCTAACTGGTTTCCCCATCTCCAATCTTGTTCCTTTTAAACCAATCTCCATTTGGCAGTGAGAATGATCCTTTTAATATTAAGTAAATGTGACCTTTACATAACCATCTTAAAGCCCTTCAAGACCCTTGCCAACTCTTCTTAACTTCCAAACTTACTAGCTTAGTGTATGAAATCATCACTATCTGGTCACTGCCTTCCCAGTTGTGAATCTCTTTGAGTACTTTGCCGCTTCCACTGCCAGCTTGTTTCCAGGCCTTTGCACCTACTGTTCCTTTGACAGAGTGTCTTCTGCTCTTTACTGGCTGGCTCCTGAGGTTTCATGTCATTTTGCAGGAATGTCCTCCTTGACTGTCTAGGCCGGTTAGATTCTCTTCGTGTACATATGTACTTTGTACATATCCTGTCGTGGCTCCTATCACACTGTTCTGTGGTTGTGTTTGCGGCTGTGATCATATCATTGTGTATGTCCTCCACTATAAACACTCTAAGGGCAGATAGTAAGTGTCTTGTTCCCTTAACCTAGGTGCTTAGCATGTGGCACCCACTCTATACCAGGCAGGGTTCCTGCTCTCATTGAGCTAATAGTGTATTGTGGGGATGGAGGTGGGTTAGGGTGCAAGAAACAAAAGCAACAAAAGAAAAATAACTTTATTCTTATACATAATAGATACTTAGTAATATTTTTGAAAGAATGTATAAATTATTATTATTGTTTTGAGATAGGGTCTCACTCTGTAGTCCAGGCTGGAATGCAGTGGCATGATCATGGCTCACTATGTCCTTGATCTCCTGGGCTCAAGCAATCCTCCCACCACAGCCTCCCAAGTAGCTGGGACTACAGGCACATGCCACTGTGCCAGGCTAATTTTTTAAAATGTATTTTTTGTAGAGATGGAGGTCTCACTGTTTTGCTCAGGCTGGTGTCAAACTCCTAGGCTCAAGCGATCATCTTGCCTTGGCTTCCCAAAGTACTGGGATTACAGGTGTGAGCCACTGCGACTGGCCAAATTATTATTTTAAAGAGCCGTTCAAGTGCAGAAATCTTGAATGTTACTGACATTACTGACTTAAGTTCTTGAAAGTTCAGCTTTCTAAACTGAAAGCTAAGTTCAGCTATCTAAAGATGTAATATACCTTTCTGGACCTAGTGTTCTGTGGTAATTAGGTTATTGTTCAAACCCTTCAAATCTAATTCTTAGTTTTTTTGTTTTGTTTTGTTTTTAGTTTCCCTGAACAGAACTGTGGTAATCAAGGACTAGTGGAGATATACTTTAGAAATAGCAGTGAGAAGTAATGGTTAGCTTTGAAAATAGAAAAGTAAAATAATAGGTGTTCTATGGTATAATTGTTTTTATTAAGAAAGGATATGTCTTATTCATTGTACTTTGTAAAGTTCAAGCCACAGATGCTAAAATTAGAAAAAGTTTCTCATCAAATAGCTAAAATATTGATTTGATAGTCAACAGATGAAGTTACTTGAAATAAGCTATGTTAGTCTATTCTCACACTGCTATAAGGAACTACCTGAGACTGGGTAATTTATGAAGAAAAGAGGTGTGTAATTGATTCACAGTCCTGCAGGCTGTACAGGAAGCATGGCTGGGGAGGCCTCACAAAACTTACAATAATGGTGGAAGGTGAAGGTGGAGCAGGGCACATCTTCACATGGAGAAGTAGGAGAGAGAGTGGAGGGGAAGGTGCCACACACTTTTAAACAACCAGGTCTCGTGAGAGCTCACTCAGTATCACCAGAACAGCAAGGGGAAATGCACCCCCATGATCCAATCACCTGCCACCAGGCCTCACCTCCAACACCGGAGATTATAATTCAACATGAGATTTGGGCGGGGACACAGACCCCGCAGAATATTTAGAGCACCTCTTGAAAAATGCAGTCACTTTATTAATTTTGAACTCTGTATGAAAATATTTTATTAAATTTCTTGAAAAATCTTACCTACCCAGAGTATCAGTGAAGTGTTTTCATTATAAGCATCAGAAACATTAACTAAGTACAAAGGGCATTTGTTAGGATGATATGGGGTTGCTTAAAGGATAAACAGAAAAGATAAAGAACCAAACAAATGTCCACTGTTTCAGTTGGGCCAGAGGAATTACTTTTCTGTGAATGATTACTTTTCTGGGCAGGGCATTGGATTTCTTGAGTCTATACGCCTAAGAGTGCCTGCTGCGTGTTGTGTAGTTTCTGGTATATTGTAATTGCTTAGACAACAACCCAATGCAGTGTTTTCTCTTGATGTCTTAATATTGTAAAAGCATCTAGGAATAAGGACATTTTCCTAAATAACAATATCATTAATCACATCTAAGAAAATTAAAATTAACTCAGTAATGCTGTCTAATATACTCAGCATTTAAAGTCATCTAGATATTCTCCAAATGTTTTTTGTTGCCCAGGATCCAGTAAGGTTTCACTCATTGCATTTGCTTGTTTCTCATTAGTCTCATTAGTTCATGCAGGACAGTCTTCTTATTGCCTTTGTTTTTTATGACATTCACTTTATTTCACTTGAAGAGTCCAGGGTAGTTGTCTTGTAGAATGTCTCACATTTTGGATTTGTGTAATTATTTTTTCATGCTTAGATTTAGGTTAGACACTTGGCAAGAATACTACATGCTGCTTATTGCATCTCTTCAGGATGTTTATGAAGCCAGGTTGTCCCAGGACTGTTAATAATGAATTTGATCACTTAGTTAAGGTGTTATCTGCCAAATCTGTCCATTGTGAAGGTACATTTCCCCGTTTGTAATTAATGATTTGTGGATGACACTCAAATTGTGTGACTTCTTTTTTATCCAGTGGTTTGAGCATTCATCAGTAATGAATCAGTTATTACTGAGCTTTTAATGAAAAGTTTCTAAAAAGTTTCCTTTCTAAATAGACATTTCTGATTAGGCACTAAAGAGAGGGTACTGGTAGTCACTTAAAAATCCTTTCGTTTTTACTGTTTAGATGTCAGACCAGTTATATTAGACAGCTGGGAAAGAGCTCTGCTTTGGTTCCTCACAATTATTGTCGTGATTCAGATTAATCTTTTACCTTTTCTAGAAATAATACACTGTTTTTTTTATTAGAGAACTTGATTATTTTAAAACACATTAATGAAGGGTAACATAGGCCAGTGCAGTGCTGTATAGTGGAAGTATAGTACAAGCCAAATACATAATTTGAAATCTTCTAGATAGCACATTAGAAAAGTAAAAAACAGGTGGAACTAATTTTAATAATATATTTTATTTACATGAATATATCCAAAATATTTTAACGTGTAATTAGTATAAAAATTATTGAATATTCTACATTCTGTGTGTGTGCACTAAGTCTTCTAAATCTGGTGTGTATTTTATACTACTTAAAATCTTATTTTAGATGAGCTATATTAAGTTATCAATAACCACATGTCACATATCACTGTCCCTATTGGATAGTGCAGATCTGGTGGTTACAATCTTGGGCACAAAGGAACCAGACTAACTTGGTTCAGATCTTGCCTTCTTCACCAGCTAGCATCATGACTTTGGGCAAATTCTTTATTCTCTTTGTGGTGTAGTTTTCCCATTGTAAAATGGGGATAATAATAGTTCTTACTACTAGGGATGGGGAATTTGAAATAATTAATGTTGGAAAAGTACTGAATCTGTCTCTGGCACATAGTAAATGCTTAGTAAATGTTAACTCTTGTCATTATGCCTTTAGACTTCGTCCAATAATTTCCATTCTGTCTTAGAAATGTCCTTGTATTTTGTTAGGGAAGCTAGGACTAGATATTGGATCCCTTGACTTCTGTTTTATATCTTGCTGGTTTTACCCTCAGTCCCTTGCTTTACAGACTCTTCTGTAGTGACTTTCTAAACCAATAAGATGAAATAGATTTTTTAGGAGAGTTTTAATTTCAAGCATTCTCTCCCCTTGTTACCATAATTTATTGAAATGAATGGGAAAACCCAGCACCTCTGCAAATGGCAATGAGTTAATGAGAGATTTATCATTATGATTTTTTAAACCCACAAAAGATTGAGAGCTATAATATATTGGATTACTTTTTTTTTGGAAAACAAATATCTCTCTCCCAGAGAAGCCTATATGTAATTGTAGCAGTAAGGTAAAACAGATTCACTTACAAAATTAAGGTGATCTCGAAGATTGATGAAGTGTAGTTGTATCTAGTTCAGAGTTATTTAGGATGGCTTCCAGATTTGTTGATTATCCAGTCGTCTTATATTAGGTCATAATAACTGCAGAAGATAGAGAAGGGAGTATTTAATGAAGTTTTGCAAAGGAGATTCCTGTTTAAAAATAACTTGACGGTTTACTGTAATATAACGTTTGGTACCTAGAATACTAGTAAAGTATCATTGCCCATCATAGAAAAATAAAACATCATTAAACAAAGAAGTATCAGTTAGTTGAAGCCTTTGTAAGCATTCACCGAATCAGCATTCCTAAAGACAGTGATGTTGCTAAAATGAAATGGTGGTAGTTGAATATTACAGTGTAAAACAATGCCATCATTCAGGGGATTGAATTGTACCTCCGAGTTAATTTTTACATTATATTATCATTGCAGCCATATTTTCATCAGTATAACAAAAGTGGAACTGAAAAAGACTTTGCAACAGTATTGGGTGAATGTGCATCAGTATTGGGGCTTACTCTTAGGAGAATCTTCTGGCCACCAGTATTAAAAAGTGGCTTATAAGATATTTCCAGGCTGAGTGCAGTGGCTCATGCCTGGATTCTCAGCACTTTGGGAGGCTAAGGCAGAAGGATGACTTGAAGCCAGGAGTTTGAGACCAGCCTGGGCAACATAGTGAGGCCCTGTCTGTACCAAAAAGACAAACAACAGCAGCAAAACCCAAAAGCTTTCATGAATGTTCTGTAATTAATGTGAAAATTCTTATATTTTTCTCATTTAGCAGAATGAAAAATGACCAATTCAGATTTCCCTGTTTTGAGCTAAAGTATAGCTAAATATGAGCTAAGTATTGCTAAGATTGTTTATTATTAATGGACTTTTCCTGAGAATTGTTTTGGAGAATTTCCAAGTAACTGGTTAGAACATTAATGGTACTGTTTGCAGGTTATCACATTGCCCCTTGTCTTCTTGCACATCATGAAGAAATTATATAAAATATTAACTTTAGTTATTTATGGTACTTTAAGAAGTTACATAAAACATTTTTACAAAGGACAGACTTCAAGTCATCTTGAGGTCAAATTTTGGAGACTAAGGCTGATCTTAGAAAAAGCAATGGAGATTTGATGTTATCCACAGTCATTAAGTATCACTAATACTTAATTCCATCTTGTCCCAGGCACCTTTCCTACCTATAGGATCCTGAAAAAGGATAAAACAAAACAACAAACAAAAATCGAGGTGCAAATAGCCATGGCAAGACAGGGGTCATTTTATCAAGACAGGGGTCTCTGATAGTCTAGCCTGCTCATGGGAAGATAGACCTTAGAAAAGAGGAAAAAGCAAACAGGTATTTGCTGTGAAGATTACACATAGCGTAGAAGGATAGAGGACTAGGATCTCTTCAGAAATAGTTGTTAGAAAAGGCTTCTGTAGAAGGGACAGTTTGGTTAAAACATGAAGGAAGAAGCTAGCCATGCGACAGAGAGTGGGTGCAGGGCAAGTATTCCAGGCAGAGGGGATGGCACATGCGGAGGCCCCAGTGCGAGAAAGGACATGGCTTGTTCAAGAGACTGAGTAATGTGGCTTATTCACAGCCCATTGAGAGAAGTTGGAGGAAGTGTGATAGGAGATTAGGTTTGAGAGAGGCAGGAACCAGATCCTGTAGGCAGGCCATGGTAATGAATTTGGATTTTATTTTAGCTGTACTGGGGAGTTCTTGAAAGATTAGGGAAGAAAGATGATCAAACTTGGTTTTAAGATCACTTAATATTATTTTACACATAACAGTTGTCAAAATATGAGTAAAAGTACAGTCCATATTATTTTATACATAACAATTTCTAAAATGTGATTGTGAAAACTAAGGCCCTAGATTGTTAGTGATTTTGGGGGAGGTATTATAGGTTTTTGAACTGTGAATAGTTACTATTTATTGAGGACCTGTTATCTGCTAAGCAGTGAGGAGTTTTATACAAATTCTCTCTCTTCTTCACAGAAATTTCCTTGAAAGGAGGCATAATTTTTCCTGTTTGATGGGGGAGGAAATTTTAGATACAGAGAGAAATTAAGCAACTAGCACAGAAGGGCTAGGATTCAAAAATGTGTCTGCCTGACTTCACTGTCCCATAGTTTTTTTTAGTGTCTTTTTGCAGGGAGGGAGATGAGGGGGGAGAAGAACAAGGCTGAAAATTGAAGAAAAGGAAAGCACTCTTATTATCATAAATGTTTGTGGAATAAAGGAATTTAGATTTTTTTTATTTGGGGGAGTGGTTGGGAAGATAGTCGCTGTAAATTAGAACAAAGTATCAAAGTACATTACCCTATAGAAATTGAATCACCCTAGAATTTCCCTATAGGACATTATGATCCTGAACAAGAATTTCAGATCTAGCTTTGATTAGACATTGACATTCACTGGTTTTATGGTATACTTGTATGCCATGAAGTTTTAAAAGCATATATGTTTATCAGACAATTAAAATGATCTGTATAATATTAACAATTAATTGCATGTTTTCCCCAGGAGAGGGGTTCTGTAAAGTTGAAATATAGGGAAGATGATGTGTCTGAGGTAGATCAGTCTTTGGAGAAATTAGCTGTGCAGGGCAGAGAGAGACTGAGCTCTGGAACCAGGAGCACTAACTGTTACGTAGCAAAACAGGGTGGAAAATGTTTGTTAACTCTTAAGTGTTACCTGCTCTTAGTTGATAACATGAATGTTGTTGAAATCTTTGAATGTTATTTTAATTTTCTAATTTTCTAAGGTAGTTGAGAACTTGAAGCAAGATAGTCTGAACTGCATAGTGATAGTAGACACTAAAGAATCAGGATGGATGAAATGTAGGATTTGGAGACTGACAAGAAGGGATGGGATGGTTGAAAGAAACATTAACAAGTAGTAAAAAAAAAAAAAGGAGGTCCTTTGACAGTAGTGTCTTAGCTTATTATAATAAAGTGATACTTTTCTTACAACGAACATTATACAGAATGCTTGCATTTGGTAGGTATATAAAAATGCTGCTTATCCTTCTGCCCTGCGTTTCTGCTACTACTAAACTTTGAACCTCTTTTAGCAATAAGACAGATTTCATTTTATTTCTGCAAGTATTCAAATACCATATGTTAATGTTTTACTCTGGATACAATGAAGTTTAGAATTATTACTGGTCACACAATTAAGACATGCACCAAGTGATATGATTTGTTGATATTGTTGGGAGTTACAACAGAAAGAAGTTCCCTGTGGATATTTTCTTTCTGTAAGATGGAATTCTATCAAGAAGTGTGAAGTATTCTATCAGAATGTGAGGAATAATCTATCAAGAAGTGAGAGCTATTCCATTAAGACGTGAGAAATTTGAAGAGACTTGGGAATGTAGAAGATATTAGATAGGATCATTAAACCTATTTCAAAATGGAATCCAGTGACTCTGGCCATACTAAACCAAAATTAAGCAAATATAAATGGCTGGGAGTCAGGTCCCTGGGGAGAAGTATAAGCCAGTTTTTATACAAAGTCAGCTAAGGAGTGAGTGTTTGATAACCCTTTTATTGTAACAAAAAGTGGGTAAAGAAAATGGCGATAGATCTTTTAGAAAATAATCTCCTGTTCCCAGCAAAGGATTGTTCACCACCACCACCAACAAAATTTTTGTTACTGAAAAAAATAAGAAGAATGTGTATGCAATTGTTCATATATATATATGTACAAAGGTAGCAATACAGAAATACATGGAGTAAAAAGTGTTCTCCCTGTATGCTCTCCGCTCTCCGTTGGCAGCTCAAACCCACTACTCTCCCCAGGGAGAAAACAATGTTAACTGTTCAGTGTTTGTTATTCTAGTCTTTTCCCTTTGTATTTGCATTTAAATATGGGCACACAAGCATCTGTACGTGTGTACATATTTTAATATCAGAAGAGTCATACTCTACATATTTCGAATGTACATTTTTATTTATGTATCTTGACACTCTTTTAATCTCAGCATACAAATGTACCCCAGACTTTTCATAATGTTCCTCTCCTGTGCAGACTATATGTATGTATGAATTTATGAATGAAGATAGCTATATTTCTGCTTAAGTAATACTATTTTTATGTAAAATATTTAGACAATACCAAAGGTGAAAGAAAAAATTAAAAATCAACTGAAATTCTTGAGATAATCCCTATTTTGGCGACCATTAAAAAAATGTTTTTCTTTAGGTATTTACACAGTGTGAACATACATCACACCTGCCACATATAAAGGTATAATATTTATTTATTTATTTATTTATTTAGAGACAAGGTTTCCTTCAGTCACACAGACTAGGTCTCCCTCAGTCACCCAGACTGAAGTATAGTGGTGTAATCTTGGCTCACTGCATCCTCTGCCTCCCATGCTCCAGTGATCCTCCCACCCTCAGCCTCCGAAGTAGCTGGGAATACTGGTACAGGTCACCACTTCTGGCTAATTTTTGTTTTGTTGTGTTTTGTTTTTTTGGTAGAGATGGGGTTTAGACATGTTGCCCAGACTGGTCTTGAACTCCTGGGCTCAAGCCATCCACCCGCCTTGGCCCCCCAAAGTGCTGGGATTACAGGGGTGAGCCACAGCACCCAGCCAGTGTAGTATTTATAAGTGGATTATACATACAAGATGATTTTTATCATGGAACTATTTTATCTGCTTGGGGATTTTTATCTTTCCTCCACTCCCTTTCTCCTATCTTTCCCCTCCCAGTAACCAGTAGTAACAACCTGGTGTACATTTTTTCTACCTTTCTCAATGTGCATATAATCATATACATATAAAATTATATAATTTACACTCATCTGCATTATTCATTTTTCACAGAACTGATTCTACATCAACTGAAACGTAGCCCACTCATTTTTTTTGCTGGATAGTATTCTAAGGCAAGGATCAGCAAACTGCAATAAATGGATCAAATCCATCCAGCCACCTATTTGTGTAAATAAAGTTTTATTGGAACATAGCTTCACCCATTTTTGTATTGAGCAGTTTAACCTTTTAAATTCTTTACCTGTTATATGTGACACAATTTTCCCCCCAATCCATTGTCTTTTGCTTTGTTATGGTATTTTTCCATAAAAAGTTTCTTTTTTTTTAATGCAATAAAGTAAAACATGCCTCTTCTTTTCTAGCTTTTAGTTTCCTATTTTGATTTAAAAGGTTGCGTAACTCCAGGATTATCCTTGTATTTTCCTAAAATTTCTTCTAAGGTTTTTATCACTTGCATTTTTTATAGGCCTTGAATACATTTTTATGTCTGTATTGAGTGACATTGTAGTATAATGTAGTATAAGATCACAGATAATGAACAAATAGCTAACAGTAATGTAGTATAAGATCACAGACCCTGGTTCTGTGATTTACTATCTGTTCAACCTTTGACAAGGTCCTTAACATTTATGTGTTTTTTGTTTTCCTCTCTAAAATGAGGCTGATTCTTGTACCTGTTTTGTAAGATAATAGTGAAGCTTAAATGAGTGGTTATTATGTAGAAAATATTTAGAACATTATCTGGTGCATAGAAACACGTAAGTGCTTTTACTGTTATTACATGGTGTGAGTAGGCATCTCATTTTTTTCCCATATGGATAACCAGTTGTCCTAGTAACATTTATTGAGTAGTTAGTTCATCCTTTTCCTCAATTGATTTAAAATGTCATCTCTACTACATATTAAGTTTCCAAATATATATAGCTCTGTTTGGGGGCTTTATAGCCTGTTATGTGTCTTTATCCCCTGCTCCAGAGCCACAGTGGCTTAGTTACTATAGCTTTATACATACTGGTAACTAACGAGTGGAGTCCCTTTACTTTGTTTTGCAGAATTACTTTGGCTCTTACTGGCTTTTTTTTTGCTCTTCCATATAGTTTTGTAAACACTCATCAGAATTTACAAAAACTGATTAAGTCTTAGCATGGAAGGGAGTGATACTAAGTGGCCATTATTAGAATGGAACCTGCAGTCTCTCATTAATACTTTAACCATTGGAAGTTTTTAGAAGTTATCTGGTTATGTAATCTAAAGATTGGTACCATCCACCGTGCTAGGTGGGTACTGGGAATATAGCAAATGAAAACTGTAGAAAGATAGATCATAAGCCTGCAGTTCCCAAACTATACCCTGAGATACCCAAAGGCACCTCAGAGAACTCCCAGGGTCATTTCAAACTGCTAGGGAAACATGCCACATCTGTTGGACACTATGCGAACTTCTATCTCAAGGTAGTTCACAGTTTCAACATCTGATTGTGCCATCTTCATTTTGTACCTGGGTTATCTTTGTGAAGTTGAGCTTTTGGTGGTTACTGTTTTAAAAAGCAAGTACTATGCAAAAATCAATGTGGAATAGGAAATGTGGGTGGCAGTATTTAGTTGCACAGCATTTAAGTTTTAGAAGTTGTGCAGGGCCCTATAGGTGCAAACATCCCATAGTAACTAATTGTGGTTATTTTAAAATGAAATATATATATATATTTTTTCAGTTTGCATGTATTATTTTTTCAAAAAGGTGTTAATTTGTTGGGACATAGATACTCATTTGTTTGAACCTAACTGTTAAAAAAAAATAGAATGGTTAGCCATCTCTTTTGACCTATGGAATTATTGAAAGAAATTGTAGAGAAAATAAGGGTACCAGGAGCCAAGCAAGTTTGGGAACCTCTCTACTTTAACTTAAAGTTATTACAGATATTCAAAGATTATTTGGAGTGCTCTGTAGGTAGCGCATACACCATGCTTGCTTAGAACAGGCAAAACTAACATTGCCTGGGCACCTGGGACAGACAGCATTTCTGAGCAAATGATATTTAAGCTGAGCTTGAGGGAAGACTGAGAACTGACTGAAAAGGAGTGGTGGTGGGAATAGCTTGTGTGAAGAGGCAGGAGCTGTGGGGAACTGACTTGGAGAGCAATGCAAGGGAGCTGGAAATAGGCAGAAGCTAGATCAGGTGGTCTGCTAAAGGAGTTCTTTCAGGTTTCTTTGTAAAAGGCAGCGGCAAGCCTTTGAGGGGTTTTAAGTGAAGAGAGGATATCTTAGGTCACTGCCCTCCTACTGAGAGAACAAAATACAAAATTATGTACAGAAATATTTGAGTAACACTGTGTTCTCAGTAATTTAGAGTGAATATTTTTTGTAAAAATTTTGAAGTGCCTTGATTTTGAAAGGCATTTGTAAGCTTTCCTGTGAGTGTAATTCGCTCTTAATTTTTCAGACACATATACTTTTTTGTTGTTGTTGTTCAACCTGGCTCAATTTTAAAAATGAAATAAAAAGCAAGACAGTGTTAAACTGCAAAACATTTAAATTGTAATTTTGGGGGTATTTTTTCAAATGGCAAAAATTGTGTTGTAATTTTGAAATAAAATGTATTTTATTATCAGTAATACAATACTTCAGATTTTTAATTTGCATATTTTGGCCACCAATCTAACACATTTATCTTTTAAGTTTCTGAGTTAAGTTTGGGGGGTATAATAGAGATTTAATAGTTACACAGTAAAGATATAAACGTAATTTCTCTTAGTTTAGCTATCTTTTTATACTTTTTGTTTATGTGTTTATTCTACTATGATTCCAGTAAACTAATGCAACATAAACATTTTGATAGTAATAAGAAACTAATTGCAGGTTACTTTTTAAAAATTTCTAAGCTTATTTTCAGGAATTTTAAGACTTAAAAAATAAAATAAATTTCATGGTCATTAAATGGGCATAGAGACCTGAAACTCTTTTTTTTTTTTTTTGAGACGGAGTCTCACTGTTGCCAGGCTGGAGTGCAGTGGTGTGATCTCGGCTCACTGCAACCTCCACCTCCCGGGTTCAAGTGATTTTCCTGCCTCAGCCTCCCGACTAGCTGGGACTACAGGCATGTGCCACCATGCCCGGCTAATTTTTGTATTTTTAGTAGAGATGGGGTTTCACCATGTTGGCCAGGCTGGTGTCGAACTGCTGACCTTATGATCCATCCACCTTGGCCTCCCAAAGTGCTGGGATTACAGGTGTGAGCCACTGTGCCCAGCCACCTCTTTTCTAATACCTGCTTGTGGTGTTTGGGAAAGTGTAATTAGTCTGATTAGAATTAGAATTTGTTTATCATTGAAGTGTTGAAAAACTTTTAAAACAATTGAATGTTATTTCCTTCCCTCTGCCAGTGTGTTTTATATTTCTTTAGAGCTGTTTGTTCATTATATAATATAGAATTTATGTCATCCTTAAATTCATAATGTAAATAATATAAAGAGGTGTGTAGATATATTCGAAAAACAGTCTTAGTTTCATTTGCTGGATTGGGTTTCTCTGATTTTTCACATGAAGAAAGCTGATGACAACTTGAGTTGTTTACAAGGGAACTGGTCAGAAGTTTTCTTGAAGAAAAGTGATAAAGCTTTAAGTTGGAAAGCTTTCCAACAGGCTGAGAATATAAGGTTTATAGCAAATATTTTTCTTTAAATTTTGTTCTTCCCATGTTCAAAGAACTGACAGGGACTTAGAGAAATTAAGCTAATTCCTTCCATGCTCTTTACACTAAAATGAATTCTAGATGAAGATTAAATGTAGAAAATCACAAAAGTAATAGAACAACGCAAGGCTGAAATTTTTTATAAAGTTTAGTTTTATGTAGCTTAAAATTTATTCTTATAACAAATATTATAAAGTCAATTGGAAAAAAGAATATTTGTAAAATATGATAGCAGATTGCTTTTAAAAGTCAGTCGGATGAATAAATTCTCTAGAAAAATGGACAAAGTGTGTGTATAGTAAATTTATGAAAAAATACAAATAACTAATAAACATAAAAAGATACCTCTTAAGAATCATTTTAATTTTCTGCCTCCTTTATGTTCAACAGAGAATTTCACTTTGAATGCAGTAACTTAAGGTATTTATAAATCTAATGCTAGGGTTTGAAATAAAACTTTTATTGGATACTGATGTCATTTAACAAGGCTTGTTTATCTCAGGTGGAAGGTTTTTTTTTCCCCTAATGTTCTTCTAAATGGGTCAAAGTTTGGTTTCCTACTTGAAAATAAACCTTATTTATTAGACATTTATAGTGAGATGACTATATTTATGTGTCACATCCAAAGAGCAACAGTTAATAATTTTTGGACTTGTTAGTAATATATTTACTGACAGAAATAGTAGAAGAAAGATTTGCTTAACTTTGTTCTTTTTCTTTATTTTTGTAGGAGCCAGCATTCAAACGTTCACTCCATTTTATTTTCTGGTGGAGCCGGTGGATACACTCTCAGTTAGAGGCTCTTCTGTTATATTAAACTGTTCAGCATATTCTGAGCCTTCTCCAAAAATTGAATGGAAAAAAGATGGAACTTTTTTAAACTTAGTATCAGATGATCGACGCCAGCTTCTCCCGGATGGATCTTTATTTATCAGCAATGTTGTGCATTCCAAACACAATAAACCTGATGAAGGTTATTATCAGTGTGTGGCCACTGTTGAGAGTCTTGGAACTATTGTCAGTAGAACAGCGAGGCTCACAGTAGCAGGTAAGTTTTAAATGATTTTTTTTTGCATTTTCAAATATTTATAACATGTACATCTTGATAAAAGCACTGTTCTCTTGGAGTTTTCTTTAAATTAGTAGCAACAAACATACTCATTTAACAGATATCAATTGTGCATGTACTCTGTCTATGGGACCTTGCTATAGGGCTTGCTCAGTGCCGTAGAGAATAAACTGTACCGTGTTTCCACTTGTCTGATGGCTTACTATTGCTATCAGAAGTACCGAGCAGTTCTTTTCTCCTTTTAGACTTGGAAGTGGCAGAAGAAGTGGTATAGGAAAATTAAATCACTTTGACGGCCAATTTCTGTCTTACCCAGCATAACCATTTAGTATGGTTTTGTAAAACTTGCAGTAAAGTCAGAATCCTGGTTCCTTGATGCCTTAACCAAGGAAATGATATTCAATTGGATTAATTGTTTTAAAATCTAGAGAGTGTATATTAAGGTGGAGAGCAGAAAGTTATAAAGAGAGGAACTTTCCCTCCTTTTCAGAGTATCCTTATTTGAAGAATGATGGAAAGTGTAAGAAAAATTAGGGATCTTGAAGAGTAAGATGTGGTTTCTAAGTAAGTCATGTCTGTTTTGTAGTAGATACTAGCATTCCTGAGATAGTGTTTCTTTACTTGAGTACCAGATGAAATAGTTTTTGTGAAGGGTCATGTTATACAAAAATGTTATCTTTAAGTCCTGTATTTACTCTCTCCTTGGTGAAACGCCCATGTGTGAGATAGAACCTCAGAGACAGTAGTCTCCCATCTCATTCCTACTCCAGGATTATGGTTTCCCATCTCATGCTCACTCCAGAGTATTATTTGCTCATACATTCAGAGCATAATGGCTGTTTTTTTTCCTCTTTGGGGACAAATACTCAAAGTTGAATTTGGGTGTGACAAAAAGTTTCTGTAATTATTCCATAGTCATAGATTGAGGATGGAAAAATAAAAGAAGAAAAAAAGGGTCCTTTTTCCAGTTTCCCTTTTCTTTCCTTCCTTCTCTCCCTCCTTCCCTTCTACCCTCCCTTCTTTCCTTTCTTCCTTCTTTCCTCTTATTTTTCTTCCTTTTCTTTTCTTTCTCTTTTCTTTCTTCTCTCTCCCTTAAAAAATTATTTGCCAGGCTTTCTCCAACGTGTTTCATAAATAAATTGGTATAATGATTGCCTCTACAATGTCACTTAGGTCAGTGTCTGTTTATAATTTAAGTTCTTAAATATCTCTTATCTGAGCTTTATTCATGGGCTGCTTCCTCTCAGCTGTCCCCCTATATACTATCATCAAATCCAGTGAATTCTGCTTCCTAATTTCCCTGTACTTAATCCACTTTCTCCTTCCTGAGGCTACTCCCGGTCTTCCCTCACCACAGCCTTATAAGCATCTGCCTGCTACCTTATTCTTCCCCTCCTCCAGTCCAGTCTCCACCCTAGCTAGAGTACTCTTTCTCACCCTTCAGTGATCCTCCAGTAACACCATCAAGGTAACATCTAAACTCTCAAATAACAGGCCTGTTGATTCCTTTTATGAGCTGTCTTCCACTTCTCCAACCTTATTTCTTAACATTTCACCCTGCCTCTGTCCCCACCCCTGTCCCCTACATCCACCATCACCCTCACCACAGTTTTAAGCACTGGCAGTATTGAGTGTTTTGTTTCCTTTCATTTATTCTCTGCCTTCCAGCGTTTGCTCATGGCATCCCCACTGCCTGTTAATTTTATCCTCCACCTTTTCCTCACTTTCTTCTCCTCTGCTAAGTTTGTCCATTCTTCCTCTTAGCTTTGATACCTTCAGGAAGCATTTTTTTGACCCATATCTAAGCGAGCAGCACCAGAGAAGGTGATACATTCTGCAGTGACTGCATACAGGGTTCTGTAGGAAAGTTATTTAACCCACTCTTGGCCCTAGGTATCAGGAGTAAATAGTACCCAAGCTAAGGGATTAAATAAAAATTCTTTTAAATAGTTGCATAGTATACATTGTCTAGATATACATACTGTGATTTATTTAAAGATTTCTTTATTGATGAACAATTAAATGGTTTAAAATTGTTGGATGTTATAGGCAGTACTATAGTGAACTGCCTTCTGCAAATCTTTATTTCTATAAAACAGATTACTGGAATTGGGATTGCTGGATCATAAGATACACTGTGTGTGTGTGTGTGTGTGTGTGTGTGTGTGTGTGCAATTAAAAGGTACTAGTTTGTCAGTTCCTCAAAATGTTAACCATAGTGTTACCATATGACCCAGCAATTCCACTCCTAGGTGTCGTGGGGTAGGTATGGGTTATGCAGAGTGACTGCAAGTGAGTACAAGATTTCTTCCTGGGATGATGAAAAGGTTCTGAAATTAGATTATGGTGATGATTATACAACTTTGTTCATATACTAAAAAATATTAAATTATGTACTTTAGATAGTGAACTTTATGGTATATAAATTATATATCAATAAAACTTAAAAAAATTCTGCCAAATTGCCATTCTAAAAGACTCAGAGTTTTTTGGTTGCAAGCAGTAGAAACTGATTGTAGCCAAGTCAAGCAAGAAGGGAAGTTTTTGAAAGAACGTTAAATAGGTAGCTCATAGAATTAAGTTTGAGAGGTCTTTTTCTCTGAGCTGTGTCATTTCTCCACAACCAAAATTTCTGTCTTTCTGCCTGGGCAGTGTGCTGGCTGTGAGTATTTTGTGCCCAGAGGTGGGGTAATAGGGTGTTCTAAATACAGACATTGTTAATATCTTCTTGTCCACTCCAGGTCTTACTCCCACTGTCCTTTTTCTCCCGCAGTTCTACAGAGGCAGCAGGACAACTGGCTTCCTTCTTGGGAGTGCAGGAAGCTGCAGCGTTCCCTGCCTTGTTATGTCAGTTACTAGTCCTCCATCTGCTTTCCTTACTCAGAAATTTTTCGAAATCTCTTGTCTGCCAATTCTCCATGTTTTTGTGAGCTTACATTTTAAAAATTATTAATTTTCATGAGACCTCAGGAGGAAGAATTTTTTGACTCTTTAAAAATACAACTGAGCTGGGCACAGTGGCTCACGCCTGTAATCCCAGCACTGTAGGAGGCCAAGATGGGCGGATCACCTGAGGTCAGGAGTTTGAGACCAGCCTGACCAACATGGTGAAACCCCATCTCTACTAAAAATACAAAAATTAGCCAGTGTGGTGGTGCCCGCCTGTAATTCCAGCTACTTGGGAGGCTGAGGCAGGAGAATTGTTTGAACCCTGGAGGCAGATGTTGCAGTGAGCCAAGATTGTGCCACTGCACTCCAGCATGGGTGACAGAGTGACACTCTGTCTCAAAAAATAAATAAATAAATAAATAAATAAATAAATAAATAAATAAAAATAGAACCATATTTTGGTTTTATTAAGATTTCCTCCTTTCCCCAACTTTATTAAATTCTGTGTTTATCTTTGTTAATTCCTTTCTTCTGATATTCTGGTTTCTTAAGTAGATTTTTGGTCAAATCTTGGGAGCTCAAGGAAAAAAAGCAGATTTTTTGGATAATTTTATCTTTATTTTTTTCCTTCAAAAATCCCCTTGAAATAAAAAAAATAATAAGAAGAAAAAGAAACAGTTTATTGCAGGACTGTGAAACCTGTGTGATTTATGTTTGGACTAATTCACCATCATAAAACTAGAAAACCTGTAATCATTTCTCATGATTTGTTTGCTCTTCCTTAAAGAAACATTTTGTTTCATTCTGAGCATAGCAGTCACTTTTTAGATATTATATTAGCTAGTTAAGTGTTTATGCAATATACTATATATAAATTATTTAAGTTTTTTTTTTTTTTTTTTTTTTTTTTTAACAATCCTGTGAGGCCTGTTACTCTCATTTTACTTGTGAAGAAACAGTCTTAGGGAGTGGTTAAATAACTTGCCAACTTCATACACCCATGAAGTGGTGGTGTTGGGATTCAGATTCAGATATGTGACTTGAAAACTGATGCTCTTAGCTACTACATCCTGTGGCATCTATATTTATGATGACATTTTTGGTTCACATTTTATTTTGAGATCATTTTAAACTTAGGGAGTAGGTGCAAGAATAGAACCAAGAAATCTCATATACCTTTACCTAGATTACCTGATTGTTAACATCTTATCATATCTGCCTTATCCCCCCAAATATGCATACATCCAAATACATATTTTTTTCTGAGCCATTAAGAGTAAATTGCAGACAGGTTTTCCTGTAACTGCCACCTAAATACCTACGTGTGTATTTCTTTGAAACAAGGACATTCTCCTAGATAACCATAGATGTCCATCAAAATTAGGAAATTAACCTTAATACAATACTACTGTTTAATTTAGATTTCACTGATCATCTCAATAATGTTCTTTATAGTAAAAACCAAAAGCAGAGTACCCCCCGTCTTCCTCCCACACATACTCTTCTTTCTGGCCCAAGATTACGTATTTCACTTGGTGGCTGTGTCTTTTTAAACTCTTTAGATATAACTTGGTTTTTCCTTGCCTCATTTTGGGTTTGTTTGATTTCTCCCTGAATAGATTCAGATTCGCATTTTTGGGAGAAATACCACAGAAGTAATGCTGTGTTCTCAGTGCATCATGCCAAGAAGCATGTGATATTTTGTTCTGTTGCTGGTGATGTTAACTTTTGCTACTTAAGGTGGTCTGTGCAGTGTTTCTCCATCGTAAAGCTTGGTACTTTTGTTAGTTAATAATGAGTATTTTTGGGAAGAGATACTTTTATACTCTGTAAATATACTGTTCCTCATGACATTTTTGTTTACTAGTTTTGGTATCCATTGAGGATTCATACCTGAGTCAGTTATTACTATCAAATGGTGATTTTTCTAGTTCCATCATTTCTATAAGGTAGAGCTTTTCCTTTTCTTCCACTTATTTGTTTACATTTGCATGAACCGACAGATTCTTGTTTTATTCAGTGGGTTATAATGCATGTTAATACCATTATCCCAGATTTAATCGGAGGAAGCTCCCTTCAGTCTGACTTCTGTGCCGTTTTGATATGTCCACATTGTTCTTTGGACAGTTTTTTTACTTTATGTCGTAAGATGTACCAGGTTCATCTTGTGCTTTCTCTCCTTCTGCACTCTTAGAATTGGCCATTTCTCCAAGAAGTTATTTAGAAAAGGTAGAGACACCATATATACCATTGCTACTGAAGTGATATCAATGCTGGACCTTCTCTGTGGACAGGGCTAGGAAATACATAGGTATAGCAATGAATATGTAATGACTAGACAAAATGTGTACATGTTTCACACATACTTTTATATTTATATAGATATCCATATATATTTTTATATCTATGATTATATAAAACCATGGTGTTTACACTGATACCTCCATTCTAGACCAGTACCATAGGACTTATTCTACCCATCTCCTTTTCAATGTTTGTACCTCGCTTCTCTAACCGTGAGGAATCTGATTCCAGTTATCCTTAATGCATTTACTTATTTGCCCAGTATCCCTGTATTTAGCTAATTTCCATGGATTTTCTTCTCAGCCCTGGTTCTGCCATATGTTGCAGCCATGTGAGCTGACTTGCTCCTGGTCCCCAAGACAAAATTTTAAAGTAATATTTAATACAATTTTATTTCTTCTTTTCCTTTATTGTCCAGGTCTTCCAAGATTTACCAGCCAACCAGAACCTTCCTCAGTTTATGCTGGGGACAACGCAGTTCTGAATTGTGAAGTTAATGCAGATTTGGTCCCGTTTGTGAGGTGGGAACAGAACAGACAACCCCTTCTTCTGGATGATAGAGTTATTAAACTTCCAAGTGGAATGCTGGTTATCAGCAATGCAACTGAAGGAGATGGCGGGCTTTATCGCTGCGTAGTGGAAAGTGGTGGGCCACCAAAGTATAGTGATGAAGTTGAATTGAAGGTTCTTCCAGGTATTAACTCATTATCAGGACTGATGGTTTTATGTTTATGAATGGGTAAACATTGTTCTGTTAGAATTTTTAAAAATAATGAATGTTGGCCGGGTGCAGTGGCTCACACCTGTGATCCCAGCACTTTGGGAGGTTGAAGCGGGTGGATCACATGAGTTCCAGCTTGGCCAACATGGCAAAAACCCGTCTCTACTAAAAATACAAAAATTAGCCAGGCGTGATGGCGGGTGCTTGTAACTCCAGCTACTCCGGAGGCTGAGGAAGGAGAATTACTTGAACCCGGGAGGTGAAGGGTGCAGTGAGCTGAGATTGTGCCACTGCTCTCCGGCCTGGGCGATAGAGCAAGACTCCATCTCAAAAAAAAAAAAAGTAGAATGTTAATATGTGGTATGACATTTTACTGTCAGCATAAGGAGTCTCAGTTTCCTACAGGAGTGAAAAGAAGAAAATGTGCCAGAAGATCCACTCTTTAGGGAATGCCTTATCAAAAATTTATCAAGCAATGAAGTATGTTCACTGTCTGATGGTATTCTTCTTGGTCAAAAAAATAGCTCTGGTTCTTTTGTCAAGCCTTCTCCCCAACAATAGGATACTTTTATTGTTAGGTCTTTTCACTTGTACAAATCAGAGACCCATCCAGGCTAGTTCGTATAAGGGATGGATTGGGTGGTAAGTGTTAACATGGTGGCTCTAGAGACAATGGCAGGCAAGAGTCCTTGGATCTTTATACTCCCCATTTTAGTGTAAATTCAGCTCCTATTTCAGTCTTTCTTCTTTTTGTGTGTCTTCTCAGTTCCTGCCCCTTCTGGTGTTCCTCATAATCAATTTTGTATATCTTTTCTCACTGTATAACTTCTGCTTACTCATAACTTCCTCCCACTTGTAGTTCATCATAGCCCCTCTAGCGTTTTGGTGTTTCATGACTGTTTACCTTCTGTTCTCACTGCTAGGTGCCCCCTCCATATTTCTCATCTCAAATTTGAGTTTCTGAATATAATTGAACTATCCCTACATTATTTGGGAAGAGTTATATGTCTATTAAATAGGCTCATTTTTAATCTATGGACTGGTTTGCAAAGCAGGACTGTGAGCTTCAACTCTTGAGGGTGTTCCTAGTAGCCCTTCAACTCATAAATGTAGGTTCTTTTTTTGTCATTATCCCTCGTCATTCCTGTCTCAGTATATTCTCAGCAAGGACAGTATCTTTTAAAGTGTGCGTGTGTGCATATATGTGTGTGTGCCATGTGCATATGTGTATGTGTCTTGAGACAGGGTCTTGGTCTGTAACCCGGGCTAGAGTGCAGTGGTGCGATCTTGGTTCACTGCAGCCTTGATCTCCTGGGCTCAAGTGTTCCTCCTACCTCAGCCTACGAGTAGCTGGCACAAACGGTACACACCGCCACATCCGGCCAATTTTTTTGTATCTTTTGTAGAGATGGGATTTTGCCATATTGCCCAAGTTGACCTTGAACTCCTGGGCTCAAGCAATTCTCCTATCTTGGCCTCCCAAAGTGCCGGGCTTATAGGTATGGGCCACAGTGGCCAGCATAGGATGTATATTATTAGATCTTGTCACACCTTTGCTCAAAACTCCCTAATGGTTTTCCATGTCATTCAGAGTTAAAGTTCTGGGCTGTAAAGATTTATTAAGATTATAATACCACTTCCTTCCTTTCTCTCCCCTATCCCATCTCTACTCTTTTCTCCCTCACTCGAAGATTGTGATCACTTTATGTTTCTAGAACAATCCAGATATGCTCTTGGCCTTTTTGTCTGTCTGGAATCCTCTTTCCTCAGATACCTGCCTGGGTCACTCTCTTACCTCTCTGCTCAAATATGACTTTATCAGTGAAGCCTTCCTTGAACACTCTGTTTAAAACAACAATCTTTGATTTCCACCCCCAGTGTTTTCTCCTTCTACCTTCATTTTACTTCAGAACATATCACCATCTGACATATTCTATCTTACTTGTCTCTCTCCCTCATTAGTATGTAAGCCCAACCAGAGCAGGGAATTTTTGTCTGCTGCCAAAAACACTTTTTGGCACATAGAAGCCGGTAATATTTGCTATGAATTTGTTTAATTGATTCTATCAAAATTCAATTAAATATACCTACGTAATTCAAGGTGAATTAAAAAAAGAACTATTGCCGTATACCAGTATTGTTCAGCCTGCTTGCTCACTTGCTTTTACATGACAGCGGTAATACTTCTCAACACCTAGGGTAGCATTTAAGCACATCCTCAAAATCTGAATCCAAGAAAACAAGATTTGTAGTGTCAAGAGATGAGATCACTACTCAACATCTGAAACAAAAACATAATGTGGAATGTTTTGCTTACTTAAGTAAGGGAGAGTTGTGCTTGTCTAACATAGTTTTCTTGAGCAAAGCTAAGTCCTTATCTCCTATAGAGTTTTTCAGAAGACATTGTTTTGGGTTGTACTGGTTAAGAGACAGAGGTGGATTAATGTCAGTCATAGAAATACGTTTTGTGGTTGATTACGGAGGTGGGAGCAAGTTAATATCAGCCTTAAAAGTAAATGACTCCACCATTAGCTGGCTGACTGATTGTTTGGCTTTCAAAGCCACATTCACCCTTGTGAGTTGTCACTAATCGATTAGGCAATGTTTTCTTGTTACCATGGCTACAGGACTGTCATTAATTGGTTAGACAAGTTTAAAGCTAGTCCTGGAGGTTGTTATCATGGCTGTAGAACATCTTTTCCAAAGCATATGGGCACAAGAGTCACATCTCTTCTGCCTGAGACCTTTTTTTGTCAAAACTCAATATTAAGTTAATATTACCTTATTGAGGAGAGAACTCTGTCTTCTGCCCACAAGAGTGTGGCCTTTTCATGTATCCACAAGAGGACAACTCTATAAAGTGAGCACACATTAATTCTAATGTCTGAATAAGAAATACACAAATATAGTGGTAGCTAGATCGTTGCTCAGTTACAAAATCAAGGGATTGACAGACTAAGTGAGCAAGTTAAAGAGATGAAACTCAGAAAGCTTTTCAGAAATAACACACAGATACAGGGAAGGAAAGGAAACCTCTTATCCCTGTGAGTAAGGAGAATGCCATGGGTCCTGAGCTTGCTCAGTCTCCACTGTTTGTACCACTCACATGGCTTTTATCTTATCTTTCAACGTGAATAGGATTCATGTCAAATATCTCGATTGATTGACAAGTATGTACCCTCAAGGCAGGAGCAATAAGTTATACATCCTTAAGACCCCTAAAGAGCCTAGCACAATGCTTTGCACATGGAATTTATTTGAGAAGTGTTTGCTAATTTGAATGGAAATTTTTGTATCATTTTGCTTAAAATATTTTGTCATATAAAGCCACACAGACTGAATAAGAACCAGTCATTCCTCAACATTAAAGCAGTAAAGTGCTTTGTTGTGTGTGTGTGGTAATGATGGGATCTTGCTATTTTGCCTACTCTAGTCTCAAACTCCTGGGCTCAAGCAGTCCTCCCTCCTCGGCCTCCCAAAGTGTTGGGATTACAGGTGTGAGCCACCATGCCCGGCCTGTTTTGTCCTTTATTTAATTATTGTCCGTGTGAATTTTTTTTTTTTTTTTTTTTAGATCCTGAGGTGCAATCAGACTTGGTGTTTTTGAAACAGCCTTCTCCCTTAGTCAGAGTCATTGGTCAGCATGTAGTGTTGCCATGTGTTGCCTCAGGACTTCCTACTCCAACCATTAAATGGATGAAAAATGAGGAGGCGCTTGACACAGAAAGGTAAGTGTTGTCTGCCTAAAAGCCTTCTTCAGCCGTAGCTTGAGACTTTGTCATATCCCATTTGGGACTATTGACTAATTTAAAAAGATTATCAACTTTATTTAAACACATCATAATGCTCATATGTCATCCTTCAAATATGTTTATATGATATATATAATTAGGATATTTAAAGAAAAAGATGCTTTCAAAATATTAAGAGATAATTATTCCCTTTGTTCCTGTTGAAGCCGCAGTGTACTCAGCTTAAGGCTTTAGGATTTTGTTCCCTGAATTGTTGTAAGAGCTTTGGTCCTGAGTAGCCCCAAAAAATATGCATTTTTTTGATAGTAGTTTTTCCATTGCACAATCAGTATGAGAAACTGGGCTGGCCACAGTGGCTCACGCCTGTAATCCCAGCACTTTGGGAGGCTGAGGCGGGCAGATCACGAGGTCAGGAGATTGAGACCATCCTGGCTAACACGGTGAAACCCCGTCTCTACTAAAAATACAAAAAAATCAGCTGGGCACTGTGGCATGCGCCTGTAGTTCCAGCTACTCGGGAGGCTGAGGCAGAAGAATCGCTTGAACCCAGGAGGTGGAGGTTGCAGTGACCTGAGATTGCGCCGCTGCACTCTAGCCTGGGTGGCAGAGCTAGATGCTGTCTCAAAAAAAAAAAAAAGAAAAGAAAATGTATTCCTTATCCTGTTGTTTTTGCCTTTTGAAATCCTATCAGAAATCACAAATTCTTCATCTTTCACAAAATACCAACCACCTTACTGTCCTTCCTATCACCTCTCATTACTTCCTTATGCAATGGGTGCTTTTCTCAGGTGTTTTCTTATAAGTGGTGTGGGTTGTGGTAGGTAGGTATGTTTTTGCTTCCAAAATAATGCTGTCTTGTGCACTGTAGGATGTTTACTGGCATCCCTGCCTTCTACCCATAGGTGGCAGTAGCACTTACGCATTGTGACAACCAAAAATGTCCCTGGATACTGTGAGATGGTCCTTGGGAAGCAAAATTGCCCCCAGTTGAGGACCATTGTTCTACAGCAGTGCTGTTCAATTGAAATATAATGCAAGCCACACATGTAATTTAAAAATGTCTTATAGCCACGTTTTTAAAAAGTAAGAAGTACATGTACAATAATAAATATAATAGTAATATTTTATGTGATGTACCAGTTAATGTGAAATGTAGTTCTACCAAAAGAATAAAGTATGTGTTTAGTGGGAAACATTTTGACACAACTTTAGCTTGTACATTTATTTTAATATTTCAGAAATTCAGTTCTGCAGTCATGCAGGCCACATTTCAGGTAGCCACATGTGGCTAGTGGCTATTGATTTGGACAGGACAGATCTAGAGTTTCCCAGTTGCAAAATCAAAAGTGAACAGACAATTTTAATTTGTATAGTTCAGTAGCCAAGACGTAGAAACTGATATCTATCTAGTTATCTGGGTGATCAGCCTTCAGTGATCACTGGGGATGATGGAATACAATCAGATTGTTCCCCACATACTCCCTTAGCAAAACATGGCATCCTCCCCAATATCACTTGATTTCTTTCTCATCATCCATCCACTCACCAACTTCTTGTCTCCACATTTTGCTTCCTCCCTGTCTTTCTACTCCTCTTTCCAGCTAAATATTATGTAAGCAAATAATTTGTAAGACTTCAATTTTTTTTTTTTTTTGCCAACTGAAACGTAGGGAACCTTAAAATAGGGATAAAAATGTGAAGTTCTTACAGTAGAAATTTTAATTGGCTACATGTTAGAACAAAATCTTTATCAGGAGTAGGAAGGCCGAAATGTATTATTTTAAAACATATTTTGTCATGAAGGGACATTCTGAAGGTATAAAACTTATATATAATGATTATGTCAGAAATAAATGTGAGGCTTTCTGTGATTCTCATTTGTTCAGTAATTACTCAACAAATATTTACCAAATGCTGGCTATGTCATGCATGTTCTAGGTGCTGGGAATAGAGTAGTGAACCAAATGGAGTTCTTGATCTTACAGAGCTCATCTTCTAGTGGGAAAGAGTCAGATAATAAGTAAAAATAAAAAATGTCACGTTATGGTAAGTGCTATGAAGAAAATTAAGACAAATTATATCAGGAGTGCCAAGAGAAATAGAGGTAGGATTGCTATTTTATACAACGTGTTAGAGAATTGTTCTTTTAGTAGAATGATTCTCAGGCTGGGGTCTGAGTGGGCCAGGGTATGCACATCATGATAGAAAAGTTTCATATCTTCCTGAAACATCCACTTTTATTCAAAGATATCCTTGGGAGCAGATGATTTTTAACTAAATCAAATGTGAATATATCATGGTTAATAACATTCCTCTGAATTTTAAGGATAAAGCAGTAGACTTTAAGATTGAGTTGACTTATTTCTGCCTGTAGTTCTCTAGGCTCCTGAATACTCAGATTAGGTGGCTGAACAGTCTGAGAAGCACTGCCTCGGTGTGTCACTGTCTCAAGAAGCTTCAGAAAAAAATAAGAGCAGGACAGTGTTGATGGTGTTCACATTGGTCTTTCCAGACCCTAGCACAGTGCTTGGCACATAACTGGGGAGGGGAAGTGGTGGCGAATATATTTAGCTTGAATAACCCAAAGTAATGTAGGAAAATATAAGTGAATGGAGCACTGGAGTGTTTTTGGTTGGATGTATGTAATTACTTAAAATATCTTTGTTTCTGCTAGAGCCTTATGAGATATGTAGATAGGCCTTAGCTAATAAATTATTTAGACCCCAAATTAGAAAGAGGCTTAGAAATTGAAAGAAAAAAGTGGCTAGAAATTCAGATAGTATTAGGCTGGATCTAGTAAAAAAAAGATCTTAAATAACTAAACATCCTTCTTTATTACTCATCTTAAGACTTCTTTGAAAGTGAACTTAAAAACATTTCCATGGCTTTTATAAATGTCCAAAAATTGATCTATATATTTAACCTTTTATCAAATTTGTTCAGATTTACAATAATCATAGCTAATGAAAGAGGGGGGTGGAAATGGATCTCATTCACTAAGTAGTTTTATTTTAAAGGAAGAGAATCCGGAAAATATAAATGCTAATGTTCAAGGTGATTGACAGAAAAATGTAATTTAATAGTCAAATAATGTTATCTTTTAATGAAGTGATAGATCTGAACCCCACTGCAAAGGAACAGGTTAAAATGCTTGATATTATTACAATTGACAGTAGTAGAAAAATAAGATTATTTAAAAAACAAATGGAAGACTTCCACTTCTGGGAAAATTGAGTAGATATATTTTTCCCTATTCCTTTTGCTAAATACACCTAAAAACCCTGGATGTTACATGTGAAACAAACATAAGAAGACTCTGAAAGATTGAGATTGAGTGGCTAGGGAGCTTGAGACCCAAGGAACAGCATGATTGTTAGTTCTTTTTTTTCTTTCTTGAGACAGAGTCTCGCTCTGTTCCCCAGGCTGGAGTGCGGTGGCATGATCTCGGCTCACTGCAGCCTCCGCCTCCCAGGATCAAATGAGTAGCTGGGATTATAGGCATGTGTCACCGCTGCCAGCTAATTTTTGTATTTTTTGTAGAGAGGGGGTTTCACCATGTTGGCCAGGCTGGTCTCGAACTCCTGGCCTAAAGTGATCCACCCATCTTGGCCTCCCAAAATGCTAGGATTACACATGTGCGTTACTGCGCCCAGCCAACTTGGTGGTTAGTTCTATGGGCTCAGTTTTTTTTTCCCCCCACAAGACCCTGTCAGGAACTTGGGCTGTGTTTTGCCTCATATATCCCAGACTTGGAGCTAAAGAAGCCAGCAACCTGGAAACCCTACTAGGCACAAACAAAAAAAGCCTCAACAGAAGGTGCTCTCTAGCCAAAGGGGCAGGAAAAGACCATCTCAGCAAGACAAAAGCAGTTAGACTATACTTTCTCCTACTCCAGTCAAACACCACAGAAGAGAAACTGTGGCCCCACCCTACCATGCCAGTCAAAGACCATGCCAGGAGCCTAGACTTCCACCCTTCCTAGGTTGTAGTGAGGCATCTCAGTCTCCTTGCTAAGTGATGTCAAAGTTGGAGTAGGGAGCCAAGACTTTTATCCAAGCCAGGCAGTAATGAGGCCCCTCCCATGTTGGTAGAGAACAAATGGAGAGCCTCGACTTTCACCCCATCCAGCCATAAGAGGCAACCTTTCCCTTCACTCTGGGGTGGTATCAAAGGAGGCCCAGTGGAGAGTCAAGGCTTTACCATCATGTAGTAGCAAGGCCCCCTCCATGGTGTCAACACCATGTGACCATGTGGGGGAACAATAATGAGACAGTCCTACCCCTTCTACCCAGGGAGGCATCAATGGAGGCCTAGTGGGGAGCTGGAACTCCCAACCCTGCTAAGAAGCAATGAGGAAACCCCTTCCCACTTACATGTTAATGGAGGCTGAGTGGGAAACCTGAACTACCCCCACCTGACAGCAGTGAGACAGCACCCACCACCCACCCCCCACCACCCACTTTCTCTGCTAGAGTGGTGTTAGAAGAAGAGAGCTAAAACAGAAGGATTAAATAAGATCCAGAGTGTCATAACATAATACCTAAAATATCCATGTTTCAGTTGAACGTAATGCATCATTCCAAGAACCAGGAAAATCTCAACTGAAAGGAGAAAAGACAGTGACAGAGATTTTAGAATTATCTGACAAAGATTGTAAAGCAGTCATCATAGCATCGCTTCAGTGAACAGTTATAAACACATTTGAAGCAAATGAAAAAATAGAAATCTCAATGAAGAAAAAGGTTTCCTCAATGCAGATTTGAAAAAATTTACCTCTCTTTCAAATAACGACAAATAACTAAATTAAACAGTTTTCTTTTTTCCTTTTCTCTTCATTCTTACCACCCTAAAGAAGTTGTCTTTAACAATTGTCTTCTTCTCCGTTTCTTTTTCTGATGTATCTGCAGGATTTTACCTCCTACATGTCTTTGGAATCCATCCATGAAGGCACCATGTGCCTTATTCTAAGTTAGAGTCGGTGCAGTGGCCTCCTAATTGTTCTTCCCACTTGTACTCTGGCCTCATTCCAAATACACCTTCACACTCCTGCCAGAGCAGTCTTTTCAAAGCTCTTATTTTACCACAGCACTCTCAGCCCCCTACCCACTTTTAAAAATGTTTAATGGAGGAATACTATGCAGCCATAAAAAATGATGAGTTCGTGTCCTTTGTAGGGACATGGATGAAACTGGAAAACATCATTCTCAGTAAACTATCGCAAGGACAAAAAACCAAACACCGCATGTTCTCTCTCATAGGTGGGAATTGAACAGTGAGAACTCATGGACACAGGAAGGGGAACATCACACTCCAGGGACTGTTGTGGGGTGTGGGGAGGGGGGAGGGACAGCATTAGGAGATACACCTAATGCTAAATGACGAGTTAATGGGTGCAGGAAATCAACATGGCACATGGATACATATGTAACAAACCTGCACATTGTGCACATGTACCCTAAAACCCTAAAGTATAATAAAAAAAAAAAAATGTTTAATGGATTTCCGTTGTTCTTAGGTTAAGGACCCAAATTCTTAAAATGGTTTTCAAAGCCTTATGCAATCTGGCTCCATCCTCATCCTCGTCTATTTTGTTACACCTTGCCACACTGATTTATTTTAGATCCCCAAACAACTGTGATCCTTTCTGCCACAATTAATTTGCATGTGCTAGTCTATATTTCTGAAATATTTTTTCCCACCTCATTATTTAGTTAGCTTCTACTCATTCTTCGGATCTCAGCTTAAGGGTTACTTTGTCAGGAAAATCTCTCCTCGTCCCTAATTTCCTGGCAGGTTCTTTTGCTATACCATTTTGTAGAGTTATCTTCTATGTCTGTGTTTCCCACTTGAGATGCATGACAGCACTGATTGTGTTTTTGCTCAGTGCTGATCCCCAGCTGCTGCCTGACACATACAGACACACCAATAAATATTTGTTAAATGAATGAGTAAATCTCTCTCCTTACCTTCTTTATCCAACTTTTTAAGAGTAGTCAATACTTTTTTGCTTTCTTTTTGTCCCTATTGTTACTGCCATAATCTTTTGCTCTTTAATTCTGGACCATTGTAATTATGTAATCAAACTTCTGCTTTAGTGTTTTCCCACCCTTTTTTTGTTTCTTCACAAAGTCTGAGTGTGTCATTACTCTGCTCAAAAGCCTTTCCCTAAGACCTGAAACCATAAAAATTCTAGAAGATAACATTCAAAAAACCCTTCTAGACATTGGCTTAGGCAAAGACTTCATGACCCTGAATGCAAAAGCAAACACAAGAAAAACAAAGATAAATAGATGGGACTTAATTTAAAAAGCTTCCGCACAGCAAAAGAAATAATCAGTAGAGTAAACAGACAACCCACAGAGTGGGAGAAAAGCTTCACAATCTATACATCCGACAAAGGACTAATATCCAGAAGCTACAAGGAACTCAAACAAATCAGTGAGAAAAACAAGCAATCCCATCAAAAAGTGGGTTAAGGACATGAATAGACAGTTCTCAAAAGAAGATATACAAATGGCCAACAAACATGAAAAAATGCTCAAGATCATTATGAGGGAAATGCAAATCAAAACCGCAGTGTGAAACCACCTTCTTCCTGCAAGAATGGCCATAATCAAAAAATCAAAAGTAATAGATGTTGATGTGGAGGTGGTGAAAAGGGAACACTTTTACACTGCCGGTGGGAAGGTAAGCTAGTACAACCACTATGGAAAACAGTGTGGAGATTCCATAAAGAACTAAAAGTAGATCTATCATTTGATCCAGCAATCTCATTCCTGTATCTATAATGAGGAATAGAAATCATTATACAAAAAAGAGAACTTGCACGTGCATGTTTATAGCAGCACAATTTGCAGTTGCAAAAATATAGAACCAGCCCAAATGCCCATCAATCGATGAGTGAATAAAGAAATTGTGGTATATATATATATACTACTCGGCAATAAAAAGGAACAAAATAACACCATTCACAGCAACCTGGATTGAATGGGAGACCATTATTCTAAGTGAAACAACTCAGGAATGAAAAACCAAACATCCTGTGTTCTCACTCGTAAGTGGGAGCTAAGCTATGAAGATGCAAAGGCGTAAGAATGATACAGTGGACTTTGGGGACTCAGAGGAAAGGGTGGGAGGGGGGTGAGGGATAAAAGGCTACACGTTGGGTCCAGTGTACACGGGGTGATGGGTGCACCAAAATCTCAGAAATACCACTAAAGAACTTTTTCATGTAACCAAACACAACCTGTTCCCCAAAAACCTATTAATTTTTTTTTAAAGCCTTTCCCCTTGGTCAAAAAAGAAAAGTTCTCCTTAGCACACCAAGCTCTTCCAGACTGACCCTAGGCTACTCAGGGAGGGATACCTTATGCCCAGCAACACTGAATTTACTTGAGTCCATTGGCTGTATATATTTTTTCACGTTGGTGTTTTTCTTTGCTTACATCTTTGAATTTTGGACTTCTAAAGGCTTGATGGTCTTTTTACTGTGAGCCATGAACTAATTGAATGAATTAATTCTGCCAAACAAATGGACATTATTTCTCCCAGGCTTTTTTTAAAAGGAGTAAAATCAATCCCATTAAGAAAGACTGACTGCTACGCTACTGGTACTCACATATGCCAAATATCAGGCATATCAAGTATCAACAATATTTTTTAGTATAATTATTAGATATAAATTACTGTATTTGTTTTCAAAAATAACTAGTGTTTCAAGTTAGGTTCATCTCAGCTGGGTATCATATGTATACACTGCTGATTTCTCATTTGATGAACATTAAGTTTTTTGTTTCTGAAACTTAGTAGTAAATTTTGTCCAGGTATAAAATGTAGAATTTTAATTTTTGTAAATTTTTCTTATTTTGTGAGGCACCAAAGATCTGTCTTATCTCTCCATGTATTTTACCCCAGTCATTCCTGCTCTATTCCATTATATAATATCTTACTTCTCTGTTTTATCAGGTAAACTTGGGATTTAAGGGTATAATTAAGACATTTCTGATAGGAAGGTTGCTTGATAAAGGTTAGTCATGACCTCGCAGGGTCATATTTCTTGGAGAAGTCACCAAATCTGATTCTGGCTTTCAGCTTTCTATGTCCAGAAACTTAATCATGTTTATCAGATTCAGGAAGACTAATTACCTAGACTTTACAATGTAATGAAATTTAAGCCAGACCAGCACTTTATTTACTTAGAATGAGAATTATAAATGTGACCAAGACTGTATAGTCACTTCCTCTGAATTTTTTTTTTTTTTTACCCCATAAGGAATTCTTTTTTTTTTTTTTTTTTTTTTTGAGATGGAGTCTTGCTCTGTCGCCCAGGCTGAAGTGCAGTGGCGTGATCTTGGCTTACTGCAACCTCCGCTTCCCAGGTTCAAGCAATTCTCCTGCCTCAGCCTCCACGTAGCTGGGATTACAGGCATGCGCCACCACGCCTGGCTAATTTTTGTATTTTTAGTAGAGATGGGGTTTCTCCTGTAATCCCAGCACTTTGGGAGGCCGAGGCGGGTGGATCACTTGGGGTCAGGAGTTTGCGGCCGGCCTATAAGGAATTCTATATGAAAAGCCAAATTATAATCAGAACATTTTTTAATTGATCCATGGACACAGACTAGAAATGTAACAGTATTAAGATTTGGAAGAAAAGTCTAGCCTGTGAAAACCAGTTTAGATGTGGAACTTCAAAATAAAAATATATGTGTACATTTATTATTGTGTTTGGTACTATATTTTGAATTTATGTCATCTCTAAAAGCGACTTTTAAAGTGGCAGCTTTAATTAGGTACTTGTCCCTAGAATTAACTGCATCTCTTGCCCCATGTCAGGTACCTTTGTATGTCTGATTTGGTTAGTAACTCTCCAGGTTAACTAAACTTGTTCACTTTGTACAAATTTGATCAGAATATTGATTGTTCTTCAATGTTATAGGATTATTTTAGTTTCTCTTTAAATCAGCTTACATAACTCTGTAGAGTTGGCCAGCATTCATCAACATCCTGGTTGATAATGGCATGATGGTGACTGATTTGTGCCCAGCTACCACACCCAGGGAGCTGCTCTCTGGCAACCATTCTCTCTTTCTTCCCTTCCTCTTTTCCTCTCTCTCCTAGATAAGCTACCATAGGGAAACTTTCAGTAGGCACTGTGACCCCATGACTTACTGTTTTGGATCTAACATTTGCCCTCTTTATGTTTTCTTTCTGTTATTAATCTCAGTGTGGCATAGCTGTGGTGGTGTAACTAACTCTCAGATTGATTCCAGACTTCAAAATTACATAATTTGGAAAAATACTGGCCAGAATAGGGAGACAGAGATGGGCTGAAGGAAGTGAAATTGGTTCCAAAAGTGATACCCATTTGGGAATAACTAGAAGTGTCAGGGATAATTCATTGTAACATTTGATTTGTATTTGTGATATTTATGCATGTAAAATATGAGCAAAGCAAATTGGACTAAATTAAATTCTGGTAATTTTATGTTAGTCTTGGTTCATCTATAGCTATATAAATAATAATACTGTTTAAGTGTTTTCTCTATGTGGAGAGTTTCTCAGGTATTATTTTCCTAGTACTGAAATGTATCTTTTTTTTTTTTTTTTTTTAACACAGCTCTGAAAGATTGGTATTGCTGGCAGGTGGTAGCCTGGAGATCAGTGATGTTACTGAGGATGATGCTGGGACTTATTTTTGTATAGCTGATAATGGAAATGAGACAATTGAAGCTCAAGCAGAGCTTACAGTACAAGGTATGTAAATATTTACTGTATAATTTAAAAATCCTGTGTACTTTGTGGATCTGCTAATTTTTAAGAAATATTAACATGGGCGAGGCAATACAGCAAAACAATTAAAAGCATAACTCCTAGACCAGAGTGCTTGGGTTTAAATTCTAAATCTTATATTTCCTAGATATATGACTATAGGAAACTTACTTAATTTCTCTGAACCTCATTTTCCTCGGCTGTAAAATGGAAATAATAAGAGTATTTACCTTATTGGAATTGTTTGAGGGTTAAAAGAGCTAATACTTACAAAACCCCTGGAATAGTGACTAGAATAGACTAGACTAAGAGGACTTATAGACTGTTAAATAGGTGAAAGAAGGAAAAACCCACCTTGAGGCCCATTTACAGTAACATACAATAATATATAATTATATATACAGTAACATATAATATCAAAGACAAAAAAATTCTAAAAGCTTCCAGTGACAAAGAGCAGATCACCTATAAAAAAAAAAAAAAAGAATTGGATTGTACCTAAGTGTTGATTTGAGAAATCTGGTATCAAGAGGACAATAGAGTAATCTTTTTAAGGTGTTAAAGGATGTCGAATATACACAATTTATATGCATCCAAAATGTGAGGCATAGTAAAAATTATCACATAAGATCTCTGAAGGTTTGCTGCACAAAGATACATTGAAAACACTTTTGGAATAAATACTCAATAAAAGATATATCTGGGAAATACTGCAAGAGCCTTTTAAAACAAAGAGGGAGTTTTAAAACAGCTCCCAGCTTCATTGACTATCCTCCTTCTAAAGAGTGGTGGGGTTTATGTCCCTTGCTCTTGAATCTGGGTGGGCTTGGAGCTATTTGGATCAATAGAGTATGGCAGAAGTCATGTGTGACTTCCGAGGCTTATAAAAAGCTGTGCATTGGTTGTCATACTTGGAGAGAATTTTTTTAAAAAGAAAAAAAGAAAAAGCAGTGCAGATTTTTCCTGGCTCTCTTGATGCTAAGAATGTACAATGGGGAAAGCATAGTCTCTTCAGTAGATGGTGCTGGAAAAACTGGATAGCCATATGTGGGAGAATGAAATCAGACCCTTATCTCATATACGTAAATCACATATACACCATACACAAAAATCAACTCTAAATGGATTAAACACTTAAACAAGACCTGAACTATAAAACTACTAAAAGAGGGGAAAAGCTTATTGACGTTGGTCTTGGCAAAGGTTTTTTGGATGTGACCCCAGAAAACACAGGCAACGAAAGCAAAAATAGATAAATTGGATGGCATTGAGCTGAGACGCTCCTGCCAGTAAGGGAAACAATCAACAGTGAAGAGACAACCTATGGAATGGGAGAAAATATTTGCAAACCAATGAAAACAGAAGAAGGAAATGATGACAAGAGCAAAAATTAATGAAATAAAAAAACAAACATTCAAAACAGAGAATGCCAGCAAAGCCAAAATTTGGTTCTTTGTAATGCATAATAATATTGATAAATCCCTGGGAAGACATACATTACTTGACAGAGATCTTTATCTAGACCTGGGGTTGGCAGAGTACAGCTTGTGGGCTAAATCTTCCTGACTGCTTGTTTTTGTACAGCTTGTAAGCTAAAAATAGTTTATGTATTTTTAAATAGTTGAAAAATATCAGAAGAATAATATTTTGTGATACATGAAAATTTTATGAGATTTCAAAATTTATTGTTCATGCAGTCTTACTGGCATACTGCCACACTCATTCATTTATGTATTGCCTATGGCTGCTTTCATGCCACTACACAGGAGTTGAGTAGTTGTGACAGAGACCATATGGCTCACAAAGCCTAAAATATATACTGTCTGGCTCTTTACAGAAAAAGTTTGCCAATCCCTGATGTAGGTTCTACAAAGAACTCCTACAGATCAGTAAGATAAACAAAGACAGAGAAACCAATAGAAAATGGCAAAAGACTTGAACATCAACCTGGAAGAAGATGTCCAGCTAGCTATTAATATTTGAAAAAGTGGTTGTCATCATTAGTCTTCAGAGAAATGCAAATAAAAACCACAGTGGGATATCACTATATTCCACTATAATGGCTAAAATTGAAAAGCTCAACAAATACCAGGCATTGGTTAGGATGAAAAACACTGGGAACTCTAATGTACTGTTGACAGGAGTATACACTGACACAATCACTTTAAAATTCTGTTTGGCAGAATCTATTAAAAACCGTACACTGGCCAGGTGCAGTGGCTCATGCCTGTAATCCCAGCACTTTGAGAGACTAAGGCAAGAGGATCACTTGAGGCCAGGGTTTGAAGACCAGCCTGGGCAGCATAGTGAGACCCTATTTCTACAAAAAATGAAAAAATTAGCTAGGCACGGTGGCATGCACCTGTAGTTCCAGCTACTCAGGAGACTGAAGCAGGAGGGTTGTTTGAGCTAAGGAATTTGAGGTTACAGTGAACTATGATCGTGCCGCGGCATTCCAGTCTGGGCGACAAAGCATGACCATCTCTAAAAAATAAAAACTTGAAAAGAAACTGTACACAGAAATACCCTATGATACAGTAGTTATATTCTTAGGAGTATACTTACCAGAAATGTATAATTATATGCCCCTAAAACCAGGCACAATAATGTTCTTACTGGGAATAATTCAAATGTCCATCAAAATACAAATGTAGAGTAGTCTTCCAGTCATACAATGGCAAATTATCAGCAATGAATACTGACAGATCATTGCTACATTCAACAATGTGGATAAATATCACAAATGCCCTTAAAGAAGAAGCCAGACACAAAAGAATACCTACTATATATGTAATTATATTGTTATATATAATTCCATTTGTGTAAAGTTCAAAAACAGACAAAACTAGTCTATGGTTTTAGAAGTCAGAATAGTAATTATTTTTGGACAAGGGCAGAATAGTTACTGAATGTTGCACAGCCCAGCTTCTGGTGTGTTTATGTTCTGTTTCTTAATCTGGGTGGTAGTTACAATTCAAGCTGTATCGTTCATGTGTGCCACGTGAGATCATCTCTTTTTTTTACTGTTTATAGATAGAACTCATAATGTGCAAAAGCATATTTGGAAAATTTTGTTTTGAGCCCTGTCCCATAACTGAAAGCATTTATTTTTCAGATAGGGAAAGTAGATTTTGAGAAATAGTTGGAGAGATATGTATAAATACAGTCATACCTGTCTGATTTCTGTTATTTTTTAAAGAAGTTATAGCTATAGGAAATGCCATAGTGAGTGTTAATGTAGAAAAGGTTGTAAGTTCATTTTTCATCTGTTAAATGTTTCAGATTTATTGTCTTATCATTAACTCCTGGAGTTTCTACACATGCAGTGACGTGAATTAGCCCATCTTGTATTTCCTGTCATCTCAGATTGTTGATAACACTTAAAATGGGTCATGAGGGTTTTTTAAAACAGAAACTTTTTCTTTTTCTCTTAAAACAGTTACAACAGTCTGTGATACACATCTCCTCTCCCGTGCCACCAAAAAGAAATTTTTCCATTTGTGTTTTTGTGGAACAAATGGATAAATTCTAAATTGGCAACCCCGTTGACATTGTAAATACCAATAACTAATCTACCACTTAAATTTTTTTGTTTGTTTGAGATGGAGTTTTGCTCTTGTTGCCCAGGCTGGAGTACAATGGCATGGCTTCTGCTCACCACAACCTCCTCCTGGGTTCAAGCAATTCTCCTGCCTCAGCCTCCCGAGTAGCTAGGATTACAGGTATGCGCCACTATGCCCGGCTAATTTCTTGTATTTTTAGTAGAGACAGGGTTTCTCCATGTTGGTCAGACGGCTGGTCTCGAACTCCCAACCTCAGGTGATCCACCCACCTCGGCCTCCCAAAGTGCTGGGATTACAGGCGCGAGCCACCGCGCCCGGCCTCTACCACTTAAGTTTTAAACCTCGCTGTCTTTCCTTAAGCCACAGCCTATGTCACTCTACTTCTTTGACTCTTCTGCTCTACTCTTATCCCTGGCCACATTAAGACATTGATCTCCCCTCTTCTCTCAGTCTTTGTGATTTCACTTCCCTTTACTTCATGATCAGTTACAATATTCTGCTGTCATTCATTAGAACTCTTAGTTCTCTTGGCTTCGGGATGAAAAGCAAATTCCTTATGTCATACATACAGAGTACATCCAGATCCTTCACAGTTGGCTTTTTCAGCGTTAACTGGAGAGGCACCACAGAGGAGTGATTGAGAGCAATCTTGTCCCAGTGCGCCTAGATTCCAGTCTCAGCTCTGTTCACTTAGCTTTGTGAACTTGGCCAAGTTAATTAATTTACCTGTGTCTTTGTTTCTTTTATCAGTTGAATGGGTTGTTTTAAGGATTAAACTCTTTTTTTTTTAGAAGAGCCAGTATAAAGCACTTTTATTGTAATAATAAAATTGGAAACTCATGTGATGTTGTGGGGAGAGGGGCAACAATTTCTGTCACCAGTTCACTACACAGGACATCAAAGGAGTGACAAGGGGCTGAAGGAGGAAAAGCCAGGAAACGTTGAGATCAGCAGAGAGAGTCAAGTGGCAGAAAACAGGAGATGTTGAAGCTGCGATGACCAGCATCATTTGCTTAACATTCAAGGATTTGTCATGATAGCTTGGGCTTTCATTGGGTGGTTAAGTCTACAAACAACACCTTTAATTTATACTTTCAATTAAAGTTCTTAAAATTAAGGAAGTGGTGGAGCTTGGAAAGTTATGAGATTACAAAATTTCTGAAAGTCCGTTAGAAAAGCCACAGGATGGGGCGGAGGAAATAAGCCAGGCCACCAAGAAGGCTTCCAGAGGTCCCCGCTGGCCCAGGGACAGATTCCTGTAGCATCCAGCATTGCAGCAAAAATGGTCTGCTTTCAAAAGGCAGAGGATTTCAGGGGAGGGTAGAGTGGGACTGGTGGAGGCAAAGGCTCCCCATCCCCACCTCAGTTTTTGGTAGTGCTTTTAATTTAACCCAAGACATCTTTCAACTTTGAGAATAATTCAGCCCTCAAGAGTGCCTCAGATTTGCTATGGCTTTGCAGCACAGCAGCAAGAATGTTTAGTATATAATAGATTAAAATTTCATCCAAAAAAATTTAAAATAAAGATTCTTATAACCCCCCCAACACTAAATTGTGTTCTAAAGTTAACCCGTCGCTTGTTCTGTTAATACTTGACCATAGACTTACTTGGAAACTAGATCGAAAAGACTGAAACTGAATCATCACCCCAAAGTGAAAATGAAATAAACTGAGTAACTTCAGGCTTATGGCATATAGTTTAGGAAAATTGAGAAGAAAGGGAAAGAGGAAATGGAGGTGCCAGAAGCAAAGCTGAGTAACAGAACGCATTCCGTCAGGGTAGATGTTTTACAGGTTGTAGTGGATCTACATATGGAAAAGCTCCATATGGATTCATGTGCATGTGTCTGGAGGCACCAGATCCCTCCGTGGCAGATGTAAGAACAGGAAGCCAAGGGAGAAGGCCATTCTTGCCATCCCAGTCTTAGAACCTCCATGTTGAAGACAAGAGTGGCATGTGGTGGGATGATGCCCTGGTGCCCAGTGGCACTGAAGGCATAGTCTAGAGATATACTCAGTTTGGCTCTGTGACCCACATTCATCTGGGCAACACCTACCTCCCACTCCCGGGTCACCTCCTGCTTGCCTAGCACAAACTTAAAGGGCTCATTTCTGTCCCGGGAGGAATCAAATTTCTTTCCATCTTAAAGCATCCCGGCTTCCGGAAGGTATCCGACTCCTGGGGAGATGATCTCCACCTTCGCTCCCAGGGCATCCGCAGATGCCTGGTGGGCAGGCAGTGTGGACTGAGAGGGACCTGTCAGTGGTTCCCAGGCTCTGCCTCATCCCTGTTGTCCATCATCTGCACACATGGGCACCCCCGCACGCCCTGTCCTGCACTAGGAGTAAATTCTTAGCACTTTCCCCCTAAATCTGTAATGGAGATGGAGTCCTCTTTACCAAATTAGTTTTCTGAACATACTGTGCTGTTTGATAGCAATGTTCCTCTGTGTTCCCTTATTTCCAACTACAATTTCTTGATAGACCTTCAAGATTAGTTTACTTGACCCCTCTGTGAAGCTTTTCTTAACCATCCCTTCATAATTGGTTTCTTAAAATAGTTCTTTTTTTACCAGTAGTATTTCTTACTGATTTGTTTATATGTCCTCTTCAACTCCTACTAGACTGGAGTTCTTATCAACAGGAACTGGTCTTACTCATTTTTAAAAATTATGGTAGATTATTAACGAATGAAATGAATGAATGAAACTTTAATGGAAATTGTTAAATGTTGCACCAGAATGATTTGATGTTTGTGGTTACTTTACTATTCATGTTTTCCTTTGCACTTTGTTTTTCATAGACTTCTAATGTAAAAGAAACGGGATTAAAAGAAAAATCTTCTGAAAGGTTATTCTGGAGGAAGATGAACCATTACCTCTGCTTGTATAATTGAGGTCATAATTGCCACCTTCACATGCATACATGTTTACAAACAATTCATCAGTTTTATTCATTCCCATTTTTGACCTTTTGATACCTTCCATAAGCCAACATAATATTAAAAAAAATAACTGAAGCCATTAAAGGTGAACTTTCCTCCACATGGCTGCCATCTCTGCTTTAAAAACTGTTACACATTTATTACTGTCATGATTCAAAGCTAAGTGCATTGAGATCTTTAATCCCAACTCCATGAGATGCTCCACTACTTTGACTTGATACCAGTGTGTTATGCTGTTTCTCTTTTTATTTCTTTGCCTGTTCCTTTTGTTTTGCCTTCATGGGCATCTTTTCTTCCACTTGTTGATTAAACTATTAGTGTTCCACAGAGTTCTGTTGTCAGCCTGCTACTCTTCACACTCTACCTGCTTCTGGTTTCAGGTATAATTTACATACAGTAATGTCCAGATTCCCAGACCAGACCCCTTGTCAAACTTCAGACCTTTGCAATTGGATGTCCCACAGGTACCTCAGAAATCACATGTCCAAAATTGAACTTAACATTCTTCTCTCAAAATATTTTTCTTCTTTGCTTTTCTGTATCTTGGTAGTGTCACTGCCTACTTTTTACCTGTGCTAGAAACATGCAAATCATTCTTGATTATTTCAATCTTTTAAATTTCTTTCCACATACAGTTCATTAGGTTCTCTTTCTCCTTGCTTTCACTCCCCTGATTCAAGTCCAAGTCATCTCTTACCTATATTACTGCAGTAGTATCCTAACTGATTTCTCTAGTTCTAACCTGGTCTTTCCTCAAATCCACTCTTCACAGAGTGGCAAAAGTGATTAAAATTCTTTCATTAAATACTTGGAAAAATGATTGCAGTGATACAGATGGTACTTACAAATTAATAAGAACAAGATTAATATCTGTTAAAAAAAAGGGGAGGAGGTGGAAAACATAGCTTGCTTACAGAAATGAGATGAAAATGGCCAGTTGACCTGAAAAGAGTTCAGCGCTACTAATTGTATAAGAAGTACAGATTGAAGTAGCCCATTTTTGCCTACTGATTGAATTTTAAAATAATAACCTACTCTTGGCAAAATTATAGTAATATGGGGATTCTCATACACTGCTGGTAGTGGTACAAATTGATGTAACCTTGGAGGGCAGTTTAGTAATCTTATCAAAAGCTTTAAAACTCACACATTCATTGACCAGCAGTTCCACATCTGATAATTTGTTTTGATGAAATTAGGATGTGTGCAAAGATTTATGCATGGAAGTATCCATGCAATGATGTGTATTTAGTGGCAAAAATTATAAACTACTTAAATGCCCCAAAATAGGTGATTGGTTAAATAAAATAGCCTACCTATGTATCAGAATACAATGCTTCCTACAAAAATCATGTTTTAGAAGTTTATTAAATGGCACGAGAAAATAGTTTGGGTATATTAAATGACAAAAAGTAAGATCCCAAAGCAACATGTGAGAAGTATGATTTGTGCCACAAAGTTATGTTGTAAATTGGATCAGATCCTTTGACTTTCTTATAAAAATTAGCCTCACACCAATTAGGAAGAAGCTTTATATATCTTCCTCTTGAGGCCTTCTCCCTGTAATTTTCAGAATAATGGATGTTTACTTATCTTGAAAGGGTCATTTTTCTTCTAAGCTCCAAGCAGAGAGAGAACTGGATTCTGAGTCTAATGAGTGCATGATTGTCATTGCTTCTCAAGGTAATTTAATTTCAAGGGCAACCACTAGCTACGTAAAAACACCATGCAGTTCTTTTGCTTGTACTGTCACTTCTACCTAGAATGTTCCTCCTTCCACTCCCTTGCCTGGCTTTCCTCAGAAACCTCTGAAACTCTGACTCCTACCTATTCCTATCCCTTGTACCCTTCTTCCATTAGCTGTGCATTAATTGTGCACATATATTTTATACATTATCTGTCTTGTTTTACCTATCACATTTACATTTTCCCCCAGTTTTTGTATCCAGTTTCCACCCTACTAGACTGAGTTCCTTGAGGACAGGACTGGATTTTGTCAATCTTTAGATCCTTAGCACCTAATGTAGTAGTGCCTGATACTGTGTATTTGACAACAACTGAGTACTTAAGAACATATTCTCCGTACTTCTGGATAAGATGTCAGACAGTAAATTATAATCCATTCTTTTATAGTATGCTGTCTGTATTCAGAATATTTCAGAATTTCACTTTATAAACTTTACATTTTTAAGGTATTACTGTATGTTAGAAAATTCTTCACAATTGCTTTATAATCCTTTATTGGAGCCTGAATCATTTTGGATTGGTTTGCAGTTCTTCTTAGATTTTTGTTGCATCAGTGGTCATGTTAGCTTTGAGATAAATTCCACATTTTACAAGCTTGAAATAATGTCCTAATAGTTACGTAAATTTATTCTGAACCACAATAGCCTCATTTCCATGGTAACTAACCACCTTCAGAAGAGAACTTTCAGATATTCTAGAAAAGACCAGAAATATCCATGTGAAATAAAATGAACTAATGATGTAAAGTTAGAACTCAGATTTGTGTGGAATACAGATGCATGATTTCTGACCCTGAAAATGTTGCAGATAGAAGAGCCATTTAAACGCCTGAAGATTCTGCCTGTTTGCTGTTTGTGCATCAGGCAAAATGCAACCTAAGAAAAACTCAGCCGTATTGTGATTTTTGTTACTAAAATGACCCCAATGAGGAAGCTTTGTGGGACAAATAAGCAGAATTCATGGTGCAGAAATAGATTTGTGGTGCCAGTAAGAGATTAACATTGTGCTTCACAGAAGGAATGTGGTCTCATGAAAAGAGGCATGTTTTTTGGAAGCATATCCTTGATTTCCAGCCTCTGGCAATGCGATCTTGGGCAAATTAATTTACTTGAACCTCATTCTTCCTATTTGTAAAATAGGGATAAGAGTCCTTCTTTGTGGTGGTGTTGTGAGGAAGATCCTTGATACAGTGCCTGGTGCATTATAGGCATTCAGTAAATGTACCTCAGCTAATGTCCCCAGGGCTCAGAGAATCTTTCCTTTCTATCTAAGACTTCTTCATTTGATTCTGTTGTCTTTGATTTCTTTTTTGCCTTCTAAAGGATTCTGTTTCCCCTTTACTCAGATTGACATCTCAGATAACTTTGTTTGCTTTTGTTCCATGCCACCAGCTATCCATCAGATGGCACCATGTTTTGTGGTCTTTGAGCCAAGCCAGTCACACCCCATTCCTCATGCCCAGTCTAGCTTCTTAGACTCTCTCACCTAAGTCTGTGCTTGCTGGGCTCCTGCCTATCTAGGACAGCATGACAAAATATTAGTAAATATTCTTCATTCTTTATTTAAAGAGCATAACAATTGACAATACGAGGACAAAGTCATGTGCCTTCCAGCCCAGAAATAAGTGAAAAGATTTGACTATCATTGTTGGCATTACTCTGCTTCTTGGGTTATCTGTCTTGATCTCAGAATTTCAAGCATTCCTTAGTAATTAGCCCACTCTGGGTCTCTTATTTATTAATTTTAGCTATATTTTCTTGAATATATATTCTTTTCTTGGATATATTCAGCTTTATTGGTGGAATGTCTTTTTTTTTTAGACAAAGTCTCGCTGTGTCGCCCAGGCTGGAGTGCAGTTGCGTGATCTCGGCTCACTGCAACCTCCACCTCCTGGGTTCGATTGATTGTCCTGCCTCAGCCTCCCGAGTAGCTGGGATTACAGGCACCTGCCATCATGCCTGGCTAATTTTTGTATTTTTGCTAGAGATGAGTTTCACCATGTTGGCCAGGCTGTTCTCAAATTCCTGACCTCAAGTGATCCACCCACCTCGGCCTCCCAAAGTGCTGGGATTACAGGCATGAGATTATACTGCACCCGGCAAATGTTTTTCATGTAGTATTTACTACCTTATTTTTATTGAACTGTATTTCTTCTGCCTTAAAGAGGTATCATCAAATCTACCAGCTTTGGTCAAGAGAACTATGGCAGGAAGAATCTTAGTAATTTTAATTATATTGTCAGTAAGCTTCTTGTATTAAATATATTGAATGTCTTAAACTTCATTTAAGAAATTCCCATTCTCCTCTTCAATTTTAGGTAGCTTCACCTTTCTTCATTAAAGAGATGGTAGAATTAGGAACAGCAGGAAAAGTGGAGCAGTTTTATAAATTTTTAAAATGCCCCTTTTCTTGCTAAAAATCAAACTAAAAAGCTCCAAAGTGGGCAGTGGAAAGATAATGTCCTAGTGAAAAGAGTATCTAAAACAGGTTTCTTCATTTTGTATTTCTTCCCCCGTACCTATTTCTACCCCTTACTGTTAAGGGTGTATTGATGGCACTTTCATATAAACCCAGTTTACACACAGGAATGGGGTCTTACCCCATCAGGTCCCAACAGGAGCATTTTATATCAGGGCAGCACTGTTACCCTCAATTTATCTGAAGGTTACATGCATTGAATGGTGATTTAAATTCTGAGAATAACTGACAAAAAGCTAAATGAATCTAAATTATTCTGTTTTTTTTCCCAGTCCCTATTGTAATGATAACCAAGATTTCTTTGGTCATTTTTGGCCAGAGAAATCTCTTATGTTGAAATCATATCAGTGGTTTTCAAACTTTTTTTTTTTTTTTTGGCCAGGGAACTCAAGCAAGATCATAATTGGAAGTGAGATATTTAAAATAGATAAACATGGAATTACTCAGATGGAAGCAGGGCAGGGTAGGAGTAGTTGCCACACCCACACCCTCCATTCCTTGTTTAGATTTTTTCTTGATGATGATTTCAAATACACGGTTTTGTCTGGGGGCCGTAGCTCATGCCTGTAATCACAGCACTTTGCAAGGCCGAGGCGAGCGGATGACAAGGTCAAGAGATCGAGACCATCCTGGCCAACATGGTGAAACCCAGTCTCTATTAAAAATACAAAAATTAGCTGGGCGTGGTTGCAGGTGCCTGTAGTCCCAGCTACTCAGGAGGCTGAGGCAGGAGAATCGCTTGAACCCTGGAGGCGGAGATTGCAGTGAGCCGAGATCGCGCCACTGCACTCCAGCCTGGTGACAGAGTGAGACTCCGTCTCCAAAAAAAAAAAAAAAAAAAAAAAAAAAGAAACAGGGTTTCAGCGACCATGTTAAAGTAACAGCAAAGATACTTTTCAAACACTATTTATTCCGTATCTACCACAAATAGGCAGAAGGCAGAATCCAGTATCACTGGAGATACAATGATATATAGGGCACATTCTCATCTTCAAGGATATAGTAGGTGATACAGAGAAGTAGTTAGACATTTCTATCTCAGGATGCTAAAAACTGTAATATTACGTGTCAACTATGTCTCTGAGACTTACTCTTGTCCAGGTGATTTCAGTGATTCTTGTGCAGAAAGTAGAAGGGAAAAAAAAGATATGATATTTTTAACAGATAAATGTATTCCTTGAATTCTTGATATCACATTATGAATTAGAAATGATAGTACATCTAAACATTTTTAAAATATTTAAGAAATAAATTTTTAAATTACTACATAATATTTGTACATATTTGTGGGATACATGTGATATTTTGATACATGCATTCAATATTTAATGATAAAAATCAGGATATTTGGGATTTCTATCATCTCAAACATTGATCATTTCCTTGTGTTGGGAACATTTCAAATCTTCTCTTCTAGTTATTTTGAAATACATAGTATGTTATTGTTAATTATACTTACCCTATTGTTGCTTTCAAACACAGAAACTTATTTCTTCTATCAACTGTAGGTTTGTACCCATTTACCAACCTTCTTCCCCTCTCACCTTGATCTCTTGCCCAGCACACACACCCTTCCCAGCTCCTGGAACTTGTGAAAGATCTAATTCAGTAATCATCACAGACCTACATAGTTCTGTAGTTTCAAACCAGAATTCACATGGACTGAATTTGACTTGTGAACTTTGAAATCCTGAGAAATGGGTCAGATGGTTGTTCTGTGCCGTTTTCAAAAACCAAATCATTTTGCGAGATCCTGATGTCTGTCATCATGTTTTACATAGTATTTTTTTGAAAAAACTATTTTTCAGAATACAGTGCTTTTCTCCTTTTTAAAAAATCTTAATCATAGTAATTTCCTAATAAAGCAGAGGTGGTAAAGAATACTTTTTCCTAAGGAAAAAATATTTTATAATTGTTTCCAACATTTTTTTGTGTTAGACATTTTTCATAATAAAAAGCTGAAGGAATTTTATAGCAAATACCCACCACCTTCAGTCTTCAGTTGACATTTTACTGTAATGCTCTATCAGATATCTATCATTATATTCATCAATCTAAATTTTTTGTTACATTTCAGAGTAAGTTGCAGACATACCCAAATCCTTAAGCATTCATATCATTAGCTAAGGTTTAATATTTTGTTTGTAGTTCTTTTTTTCTCTTTTGAGGTAAAATTTATATACAGTGTAATGCACAAATCTTAGATGTACTGTTTATGTGTTCCAACAAATATGCATTACTATACAACCAAAACCCATATTAAAATATAGAATACTACCACCACTATAGAAAATTTCCACATGCCTCTTAGTAAATCCTCTGCTTACTACCCCAGAGGGTCTATTCTTTTGTTTTTTTTTTCCCCCACTATAAATTAGTTTTGTCTGTCCTAAAGCTTCTTGTAAAAGTAATCATGTTGTCTGTGTTTGTTTGTTTAAGGCTTCTTTCACAAAACATAACATATTTGAGGTCCATCCATGTTGCTGCTTGTATTAGAAGCCTGTTCTTCTTTGTTGATGAGTAGTATTTCTGAGTAGTGTATGCCAGGCCTTTTCCCAGAGTGGTCGTACCAGTTCACATTCCTATGAACAGTGTGTGTGAGTTCTGGTTGCTCCACATTCTGACCCACGTTTAGTGGTGTCAGTCATTTTAACTTTAGTCATCCTGGTAGGTGTATAGTAGCATTTCTATATGGTTTTAATATGCATTTTCCTGATGATTAGTGATGTTGAATACTTTACAATTGCATATTGGCTGTTCTGGCATCTTCCTTTGTGAGGTATTTTCTAAACAGTGTTGATTTCCTGGGTAGATGGTACATGTTATAGACATATTAAAACTAATTCTTAAAGTGTTCTATTAGGAAACTACTTATTGATACCTGAAAATAGTGGACAATAAAAAAATTTGATATAATTTCAAGCCTGTTTTACATGTCTTTAGAAATAGTTGATTTTAGCTATTATTTCTTTGTTAGTTTGTTCTCACACTGCTATGAAGGAATACCCAAGACTGGGTAATTTATAAAGTAAAGAGGTTTAATTGACTCACAGTTCTGCAGGGCTAGGGAGGCCTAGGGAAATTTAGAATCATAGTGGAAGGGGAAGCAAACACGTCCTTCTTCACATGGTGGCAAGAAGGAGAAGTGCCAAGTAAACCCCTATAAAGCCATCAGATCTCGTGAGAACTCACTATCATGAGAACAGCATGGAACTAACCACCCCCATGATTCAGTTACCTCCCACAGGGTCTCTCCTACAACATGTGGGGATTATGGGAACTATAAGTCAAGATGAGATTTGGGTAGGGACACAGCCAAACCATATCAGCTTCTATTTTGATTGTCTGGGGATTTGAACATTTTCTCCATGTAACCATTTGAAATTCTCTTGAAGAAGCAAAAGAACAATTTCATGTGCTGTGAAATGTCTGTTATTTACAAATGGATTCTAAATATTTTTGCCTACATAAACTACTGGTTCAGAATATCTGTGCCTATAGTAAATAATTGAATTTGCCTATTGTATTAGTCAGGGTTATCCAAAGAAACAGAGCCAATAGGAAGTGTAAGTTTTCCATATAAATAAATAAATATGTGTATGTGTGGTGTTATGAAATATGTATACATATATTGGTTTTCATCCCCAGTTCCTGGCGCACATCTCCCATAGCCCTTGTTACAGTCTTCTTTTATATGTTGGGTATGTTAGGCCTCAGGAGCAGGCCTCAGGAAACAGAATCTCTCTGATCTTCTCCTGCCCTCCTTTCACCTGCCCCAAGGCTCTAATCTTACCCAGCCTTTCTGATGGTGGGTTTTAGGACCCTTCCCAAAGAGGGGCCCACCTCATATGCTGGAGGAAAGAATACTGACATCATGAAACTTTCATAAAAACTCAGGGGGAGTGGGTTCAGAGAGCTTCTGGATAGCTGAAAACATGGAGGCTCCTAGAGGGTGGTAGCCCAGGGAGAACATGGAAGCTCTGCGCCCCTTTCCCCCTACCTCACCCTACACATCTCCTCATTGTATCCATGTCCTTTATATTAAGCCAGCAAATGTTAAGAAAGTGTTTCTCAGAGTTCTGTGAGCCACTCCAGCAAATTATTTGAACCTAGAGAGGGAGTCCTGGGAACCTCCACTTGAAACACATTGGTCAGAGGTTCTGGAGGACTAGGCTTGTAACTGGTTGGGGGTGGGAGGAATTCTGGGGAGTGAGCCCTCATCCTGTGGGATCTAGTGCTGTCTGCAGGTAGATAGTGTTGGAATTGAATTGGAGAACACCCAGCTGGTGTCCACTGCTAGGTGTGTGGGGAGAAAACTCTCATATAATTTGGTCACAGAAGCCTTCTGTGTTAATGATTGTGGTGGTGTGAGAGTAGAAAAAAAATGCAACTTCAGAGGGTGTTTTTGAAACTGCGTGTGTATGTTTAGAGAAAGAGAGAAGAGACTTTTATTATAAAGTATTGGTTCACGTGATTATGGAGGCTGAGAAGTCCCATGTTCTGCTGTTTCTGGAGACCTGAGAAAGCCAGCAGTATAGTTTGAAGGCCTGAGAGCTGGAGAGTCAGTGGTTTAAATTCTGCTGTGAGTCTCAAGGCCTGAGAACCAGGAGTGCTGAGGGTAGGAGATCAGTGTCCCAAATGGAAAAGGCAGAAAACAATTTCAACCTTTTTGTTTCTCGTTGGATTGGATGATGCTAACACACATTGAGTGCCATCTGCTCTAACTCAGTCCACCAATCCAAATGCTTTTCTCTTCTGGAAACACCCTCACAGAGAGGCACAGAAATAGTGAGTAACTAGATACCTAGACATGCCATGGCCCAGTCAAGTTGACACATAAAATTTACCATCACACATAGTATACTAGTCTTCATCTAATTACAAATAGTTTAAAAATCTAATTACAAAATCTAATCACTGCATTGGCAAAACACCATTTCTCCCCAAAACCTTGGAGAAATCTTACTTCCCATGCTTATGAGGTGTGCATTATTTGTGAAGCATTGGCCCTGCCTGAAGTCTGGGTCAAAGGGAACTACAGATCTAGAGCATATCACACCAGTGTGTTAAAGTGAAAAAATAATGTGAGCAAGTTATATTGGCGAAAGTCATTATTGTCAGCCCCTTATTCTGGGATTGTAATGGTTGATTTCCAGTGATTATGTAATATAATTATACTTTAAATGTAAATAATGCTTTATATTATTGAGGGTTGAAAGAGATTTAATAGATAAAGTGCATGTTACAATACCTGACTTACATCTGATACTGAACAAAATTCAGTTCTGTTTTCTCTTGTAAAACCCTATATAGAGGTATTGTTATTAGTCCACTGGTTGATAAAGCTTCTGAAAGCCTCCAAATTATATTTTCCTCTTTAAACCTTATCAAAAATAGTTGTTGCATTTTAAAATACTACAGGAGTTAGGGTAGTAGAATTATGAGGCATTTTGACTTGCCAAGAAATGTAATTATAGTAATAATATCAAGCAATTTTTATTTTATTTCCAAGGTGTAATTTATACTGTGTCACATTTACATTATATGGATATACCTGACAAAATTTTTAAATATCTTTCTTATTAACAAGAAAGTATTTTCACATATATTAGATCTTATGTCCTTTTAAGGAAAATCGATTTCCCCAAGATCACAAAACACATTTGGAGGCAAAGCCCATATTAAAAGCTCAGAACTTCTGATTCCTAGTCTAGTATTCTTTTACAAAAAAAGAAATTTGTAATAGTTGGTGTATATATTTATCGGATACATGAGATATTTTGATGCTGGCATACAATGCTTAATAATCACATCAGGGTAAATGGGGCATCCATCACCCAAGCATTTATCCTTTGTGTCACAAACAGTCTAGTTATTCTCTCTTAATTATTTAAAAATGTACAATAAATTATTGTTGACCATAGTCACCTTGTTGCACCATCAAATACTAGATCTTATTAATTCTATTTTTGTGCTTATTAACCCGTCCACTACCCTTCCCAGCCTCTGGTACCCATCATTCTACTCTATCTCCGTGAGTTCAATTGTTTTCATTTTTAGCTCCCACAAATAAGTGAGAACATCTGAAGCTTGTCTTCCTGTGCCTGGCTTATTTCACTTAACATAATGACCTCCAGTTCCATCCGTGTTGTTGCATATGTCAGGATCTCAATCTTTTTTTATGGTTGAATAGCACTGCATCGTGTATATATACCACATTTTCTTTAGCCATTTGCTTGTTGATGGACACTTAGATTGCTTCCGAATCTTGGCTATTGTGAGTAGTGCTGCAGCAAACATGACATACTGATTTCCTTTCTTTGGGGGTATATACCTAGCAGTGGGATTGCTGGATTGTATGATAGTTCTATTTTTAGTTTTTTGAGGAACCTTCAAACTGTTCTCCCTAGTGGTTGTACTAATTTACATTCCCACCAACAGTGTATGAGGGTTCCCTTTTCTTCACATCCTTGCCAGCATTTGTTATTCAATGTCTTTTGGATAAAAGCCATTTTAACTGGGGTGATGATTCCTAGTCTAGTACTCTTTATACAGTGTTATACCACTTCATTAAGGTCCTTATTCTCTCCCAGTGTCTTTTAAGCATTTTAAACTACTAAAAACAGTAAGAAAGGCATTTTATGCTGTGATCCTCTGTGTGAGTGTGTGTGTGTGTGTGTGTGTATCTGTTAGTATATCTGCCTCTGAAACAGAAGTTTTATAAAGCAGTACATACCCAGACTATGTGAGGTGCACCATTTTCTCTCCTCCCCTATCCCATGTCTTTCTGTTCCATATTTTACAAAACTGGTTTCATGAAACATTTATAGGTCAACTGACAAGAGGTTGGGAGTAGTCTGCTCTGGTTGGTTTATCACTGACATTGTTTAGAATTGCTGGCAAATCATGAGAATAAAAAGTAGACCAACTTTAAGCCAGTTTAATTACTATTTTTAAATTCCACAGGCAGTGAACCCCTTCAGTATGTGCATCAGAACTGGCCATGCCCACTGGACTGCTATTGGTATGCCAGTGGGTCAACAACTTGAAAACAAATATTCTGCTTTGTATTGAACTGCTGAAGCTTGTATTGAAAGGCAAATCCAATGATTTATTGAACTTCTAAGAGCTAAAATGCTCATTTTCAGCTGCTATGTAGAAATTTAAAAATATGTAATTTGCATATTTAAAAAGTATACAAAGATTTTTCTATGCTAGGCCAACTTGGAGAATTATCATGAGTAGTAAGGAATGAAAAATAAATATGCTAGTAGCAGTTTGATAAACAAAGAACATGTTTAAGAACAAGCTTTTCACCTTTGGAAATGAGGAATTAGTTCAGAAGGATCTTAATGATGATTTACTGGTTTTGACTGGATTATTGTTCAGGGAATTACATGTACTCATGTAAGATTTTGTAATGAGATTACAAAATTATTTCTCTAGACTGTAAATAAATATTACAAAAATTATAATTTTATTACTTTATTATAAGAATAATTCATATTTTATATTCCTCCCACAAAAGAAGACCAGAAGGCATAATAATGCCATTAACCTTCTAGTTTATATATTTCAAACTTTCATATACAAGATTATATTTTTATAAAAATGAAATGATACCATTCCCTTTATTTTGCGTGGTTTTTTCTGTCGCATATTATGGTCACATCTTTCTATATCATGACATACAAATTTACATTATATATATATATTGGCAGTATAGCAGAGTCAGCAAACATTTTCTTAAATATTTTAGTCTCGTGGGCCTTGCTTGCTGTCTCTGTTACAACTCTGCGGTTGTAGCAGAAAACCAGCCATAGACTGTACCTAAACTAATGTGCATAGCTACATTCCAATAAAATTTTACTTACAAAATGGGACCATAATTTGCTGACCCCTGCTATTTAGTATTCCAGTGTTTTCATTTGCTTATCCAGATCCCTAATTAATATTTCATGGTTTTTATTGTAACTGTTATAAACATCATTTCACAAATACATTTATACTCTTTATTAGTTACATTTTTATAACACTTCAAGTTAAGTAAAAGGTATTCATGTTTTAAATATTGATATATCTTAGTTGCCTACCAGGAAAGTGGTATCACTTTTCTTACACACTGATAGTAGGACAATACCGATTTCCCCATAATCTCCCCTATCATTAAGTTTTGTCATTTGTGCAAATGGCTCTGGTTCACATGCCTTTGACATTTCCCCCTTTTATGAGAGAACTCTTAATCCTAAGGGTTGCATAGGGACAAAGATCCATCTCTGATAACTTCTTCAGGCTGAGTAGGGGCAATGATATTCCTGCCTAACTATTAGGGTCTCTTGTATTCAGGGTAGAGAGGAGCTCAGTCAGTTATCATCAGTAGGTGAGGGCCATTCATAACTCTGAGTTTTGACAAAAGGTGCTATATGGAAGATTAATAAGTGTTCAATTTAAGAAAACATTTAGTAAGCTTATCCTGCATTTTTACACAAAGAGTACAATAGCAATATATTCCACAACAGTAAAGCAAAGTTATCCCAAATAAACTAAATTAGAAGGCTATCCATGAACTGGGCAGCTGTTGGAACCAAGCTGATGTGGGGTTGTTAGCTGATTCTAATGTGCCCAGAATTACCAGAATTAGAATACTGATTCAGATTGTTTCTGAACAATCCCTCTTGTTTCTTCTGAGCAGCAGTCGGAGATCACTGGTTAGTTCACAGGAATAAGCAGGGTTAGCCTAAATTGCAGAAACAAACTTAAAAATAACTGGTAAGACTAGAATTTAATAACAAATGTACCATGGTTCTTGAAACAATATTTCTGTCTCCAGTTTCCCATTTTTATTTGTATAAAGTGCAGCAACAATAATTATTTTTCACATAGACTTTTACAATTTGCTTTGATGGAACTCTGTTCCATAGAAGGAATCTTAGATAAGACTTTTTTAGAGCCAAGCCCTGCCATGGGTTTGTACCCTGAAATACTTAATGAGTTGAGTAAATTCTTCTCCTTTTGAGGTCCCAAGATAACTTGGGGCTTCTGGACCTGTTAGAAACTGACATTCTTTACTTACTACAGGTTAGAAACCCTGAATAGGGACTGTGTAGGCAAGGTATGAGGCCAGTTCCCCAGAAGGTTTTTATTGGCTTTACAAGTCAAGTTGGATTCCTTAAAGGAAAGCATGCCATTCCAGTCAAAGCCTTGGTAAAATAACCAATTTCTCCAGTTGTGTCCTGTTGCAAAAGAAAACAGATTCTTATTGCACTTAAGCAAATAACTATATTGCTATAAGTTAAGAATACTCACAAATAGTTTCCAAATTCTGAAGAAATCAGGTAGAGAAAAACAAATATGATTCAAATTTTGTTCATAGGAGTGTACTTACTCAATTGTTAAAAGCTGTAAATAACTAAAAAGAAAAGTTTCCTTGATTCTGAAAAACAAAAAGGATCAGCAGTGTTTAAGCAAAGTTAAAAAGATTACTTCAGACTTCTTTAGTTTATGCAGTTAACTCCTGTTCCGCTTGATATTCATGAACATTCCAGTTCTCCATGAGTCCTGAAAGTTTTTTCCTCTATTCTAATGTCACAATTTCCAAAGTTACTAGAAATCTGTATTTAAGAACATCTTTTAAAGTCCTGTAGATGATTATAAACCACCTTTTGAAGAGGATTAAAACAAGACAACAATTTTCTTGTGGACAACAAAACGTTTTAGGGAAACTGCAGTTAAAACATGATTGACAAAGAAATTTGGTTACCTCTGTGGCATACAATGATTTAATGCAACAATTATAATTATTACTGAAAATATACACTAAGTAATATCAGAATTATAGGAGTTTCCCATAGTTTTGGAACATATGCCATTAACACATTTATACAAATACAGCCAAAAGAACGCCAAACACCATTTTATATTTGACAGTGCTTCCTGTATGACTTTTGTACCAAAGAAGCGAAATGTCACTCTTGCATTAGTGCATTATTGATACCAAACCCAATTCTTAATAAAATGTTATAGACAAATGTATTTAATCAGTTTTTGACCATAAGGTAAGATTCTCATAAACCTTTTATAACCTTTTATAATTTTTGTTAAAGAGCAGATCTTAAGCAAGTTTTTGCTCTAAGGAAAACCTGTTGTGCATTTATTCCAATGTTTAATTTACAGAAAAACAGAATAATACCCCTTTAACTTTGGCCAATATGTTTACACACAGAATTTCTTTCACAAACAGAATTTTTTTACAATTTTTTTTTAACAAACCTTCCACTGCTTGCTTAAACCTTCAGCTTTATTCTATCTAACTTCAGACAATCCTTTAACCCTTTAATTTAGGCAGAAGAAATTCACATTCCCCGTGACTTCTTACAATCTTTCACTAAAAACACTTTTCACCTTCTTTACATACCTTGCATGTAAAACTGTTTCTTCAGTAGTTTCAAATACATGTTACAGTATTAACTCTTAGCAGCTTTTACTTTTGGTGAAAAACCTTGGGAAGTGGCAATTTTAATTGTGTACTAGGTGTGGAGCCTGGCCTAGATCACACCAGGCAGAAAGTGCAGATAAGGTCTGACTCTTTCCAGCATCTATCTGCATGTGTCCCAGGCCTTACCAAGCTGAAAAGCAGGCATGTTGTATAGTTAAGAGTCATAATGGCATTTTATGAAACATTTAGGAGGCCTAATCACCTTTAAATTGTACATTTCTTGCGTAAATTCCCTTTTTTTAAGCAACCAGTCATTTTACTTTAGGACAAGAATTTACCATACAACATCCTTTCTTATATAAAATCTCTTTTCTTTATAACCTTCTTCGCATAGCTAGGGAGATGCCTGATTCCACTTGTCCTCGTGCCTTATCCAGAATCAAATGCTCCAAATTAGGTAAACTGAACAGTTTTCAAAAGTCAAAGAAGCAGTTTATGACCTTAAAACATTTAGCAAACTTAGTATCTGACCTGCCTAATTTACACCAAATGTCTTTATTTTACTAATAATTTTTACAACTATATTTCCCAAAGATTACTTAAGTCACATGAACTAAAAGGCATTATACTTTTTACTTTTCTCACAAAATATTTGATTTCAGCTCTTATTCTTATTAAACCAATTAATCAAGGCTCTTTTTTATCACAAGCACATAATACGTATAAATACATGGACAGACAGAAGATAAAGGATCATCCTCTAAGCTGGGAATTGGATGCTAAATTTGGGCTGCCATGATGAAAAAAGAAAGCACAGCCACATGATTACAAGGCTAAGCTCCCAAGGGCATGACTGACCAGTTTGCTGGGCCGTCCTGCAAGCCCATGTTCTGTCCTAAGGTACTTTTCTCCATTATAGAACACAGAAAGACATGCAAAGCATGCTAAATTTGCTCCAGCTCAAGGCTGGCCTCACAAATCCTTTTTTCAATTAGTCAAAACTTTACAGAGGAGATAAACAGTGATTTTTTTTACCATTCATTCAACCAGTTTGGACAGAGGAGGGAGTTGGGGAGGGGAAACATTGCCTGTGGCAGGGTGGGGAAGGCGAGGCACTCAAGGAAGCCAGAGAAAGACCCACCCATTGCGTGACACTGAAAAGTTCAGGCAGCCACTTCTTGGTAGCAAAGGGATCTTTTCTAGCACTCTCATCAGCTCTCAAGTTTCCCCTTCTGGGGAAGAAAGAAAAAGCTTTCCATGTCCCACAGTCCTGTATATGCCTAGTTCTTTCACCCATAGCCATCAGCAAAGAGTCCAAGGCAGATTAATCCAAAGAAAATAGCAGTTAACATCCCATAGTACCAAACCCGTTATTAGCCAGGAGGGACTATACTGAGAGAGGCCTCTAACCCCCTAAATCTTAGAAGGGACTCTAACCCTCCTAAGTTGGGTCACAAACCCAAGGTCGGTCAAGCGGCCTTGCGTTTTATTAAAAGGGGCCTCTAACCCACTCTGTCTCAGGAGAGGCTCTGACTCCCCTAAGTTGGAACTCTAACCTAATCCCATTCTTTACCCGGGTACCCCACCACTTACCCAAAGTCAGCTGATCAGTACTGCAGTCTGTTTCCTTTGGGTTGGGGGGTTTCCTCAGTATCATTCCTTCTGTGGTTCACCAGAAAGATGTTACAGGACCCCACCACTTACCCAAAGTTTGCCTTTGGGTTGGGGGTTCTCTGCACTATAGTTATTTCTGTAGTCACCGGAAATACTTTACCGGACTCCACTACTTACCCAAAGTTAGCCTTTGGGAAGGGGGTTTCCACACTATAGTCCCTTCTGTGGTTGCCAGAAAGATGTTACAAAAAAGGGGTCCTGATCCAGACCCCCAGAGAGGGTTCTTGGATCTCACACAGGAAAGAATTCAGAGAGAGTCTGTAAAGTGAAGTGAAAGCAAGTTTATTAAGAAAGTTAAGGAATAAAACAGGGGCTACTCCATAGAGCAGCCCCAAGGGCTGCTGGTTGCCCATTTTTATGGTTATTTCTTGATAATATGCTAAACAAGGGGTGGATTATTCATGCCTCCCCTTTTTAGACCATAAAGGGTAACTTCCTAACATTGCCATGACATTTGTAAACTGTCATGGTGCTGGTGGGAGTGTAGCAGTGAGAATGACCAGGGGTCACTCTTGTGGCCATCTTAGTTTTGGTGGATTTGGGCCAGCTTCTTTACAGCAACCTGTTTTATCAGCAAAGTCTTTATGACCTGTATCTTGTGCCGACCTCCTGTCTCATCCTGTGGCTTAGAATGCCTTAACTGTCTGGGAATGCAGCCCAGTAGGTCTCAGCCTCGTTTTACCTAGCTCCTATTTAAGATAGAGTTGCTCTGGTTCACATACCTCTGATAGTACCATCCATGCTCTTTGATTACTGGATAACCTAGTATAATTTGAAGTCAGGTAATGCAATGCCTACAGCTTTGATCTTTTGGCTCAGGATTGCTTTGGCTATTTGGGCTCTTTTTTTGGTTCTGTATGAATTTTAGGCTTGTTTTAGCTAATTCTGTGAAAAATGATGTTGGTATTTTGATAGCAATTGCATTTAATCTGGAGATTGCTTTGGGCAATATGGTAATTTTCATGATATTACATCTTTCAACGCATGAGCATGGGATGTTTTTCCATTTATTTGTGTCATCTTCAACTTCTTTCCTCAGAATTTTGTAGTTTCCTTGTAGAAATCTCTCATGTCCTTGGTTAAATATATTCACAGGTATTTTTTGTACCTATTTTCAAATTGTATTGTCTTCTTGGTTTGGTTCTCAGCTAGGTTGCTGTAGGTTTATAGAAACATGACTGATTTTTATATGTTGCTTTTATATCCAGAAACTTTACTGAATTATTTATCAGATCCAAGAGGTTTTTTGTGGATTCTTTAGGATTTTCTAGATATAAAATCATATCATTAGCAAACGGGAATAATTTGACTTCCTTTTTTCCGGTTTGGATAGCTTTTATTTATTTCTCTTGCCTGATAGCTCTGGCTAGGACGTCTGGTACTGTATTTAAAAGGAGTGGTGAAAGTGGACATCCTTGTCTTGTTCCAGTTCTTAGAAGGAACATTTTCAACTTTTCTCTAGTTAGCATGATGTTGGCTGTGAGTTTGTTATATATGGCCTTTATTATTTTGAGGTGTGTTCCTTCTCTGCCTACTTTGTTGAGAGTTTTTATCATGAAGGGATGCTGAATTTTATCAAATGCTTTTTCTGTGTCTGTTGAGATGATCATATGGTTTTTGCCCTTCATTTTGTTGATGTATGACATTTATTGATTTGTGTATGTTGAACCATCATTGTGTCTCTGGTATAAAACCCATTTGATCATGGTATATTATCTTTTTTATGTGCTGTTGGATTCAATTTGCTGATATTTCATTTAGGATTTTTGTGTCTATGTTCATCAGGGATATTGGTCTGTAGTTTTTTTTTTGTTGTGTCCTTGTCTGGTTTTGGTATGATGATAATGGCCTTGTAGAATGAATTAGGGAGAATTTCTTCTTCCTTGATTTTTGGGAACAGTTTCAGGAGGATTGGCTTTAGTTCTTTGTATGTTTGGTAGAATTTGGGTGTGAATCCACCTGGTCCTGGGCTTTTCTTTTGTGGGAGGTTTTTTTTACTACTGATTCAATCTCACCACTTATTGGTCTGTTTAGGTTTTCTATTTTTTTCTGGTTTCGTCTTGGGAGGTTGTATGTTTCCAGGAGTTTATCCATTTCCTCAGTGTTTTCTAGATTGTGAGTGTATAGTTGTTTATAATCATCTCTGATCTTTTGTGTTTCTCTGGTATCACCTGTAGTGTCTCTTTTTTTCATTTCTGACTGTATTTATTTCGATATTTTCTTGGTTAGTCTAGCCTAGTAGTTTATCAACTTTCTTTATTTTTTTTCAAAGAACCAACTCTTTGTTTTATTTATCATTTGTATTGTTTTCTTTTCTCTTTTCATTTAGTTTTGCTGTTTATATTTCTCCTCTTCTGCAAACTTTGGGTTTGGTTTGTTCTTGCTTCCCTATTTTATTGAAGTGTGATGTTAGGTTGTTAATTTGTAATCTTTCTACTTTTTCGATGTAGGCATTTAATGCTTTAAACTTCCCTGTTATCGCTGCTTTTGCTGTATCCCACAGGTTTGATGTGTTGTGTTTCCATTTTCATGTTTTTCATCATTTAAAAACAATTCTGTTTTATTTGTTGACCCAGTGATCACTCAGGAGCATGTTGTTTAGTTACCATGTATTTGTACGGTATCTGAAGCCATCTTGGTATTGACTTCTAGTTTGATTACACTGGAGTCTGAGAAAATACTTGACATATTTTCAGTTATTAAAAATTCGTTGAGACTTGTTTTGTGGCCTAACATATGACCTATCTTAGAGAATTTTCCATGTGCTGATGAGAATAACGTATATTCTGCAGTTGTTGGGTAGAATATTCTGTAAAAGTCTGTTAGGTCCATTTGGTATAAAGTCCAATATTTCTCTGTTGATTTTTGGTCTCGATGATCTGTTTAATGCTGTGAGTGAAGTGTTGAAATCCTGCAGTATTATTGTGTTGCTGTCTATCTCTTTAGGTGTAGTAATACTTGTTTTATGAAGCTGGGTGCTCTGGTATTGTATATATATATAATATAGCAAATTAGAATTGCTATATTCTCTTACTGAATTTGTCCCCTTATAATTATATGATGACTTTCTTAGTCTTTTTAAAATATTTTTGATTTAAAGTCTGTTTTATCTGATATGAGCATAGCTAGTCCTGCCCACTTTCAGTTTCTGTTGGTGTGAAATATCTTTTTCTACCCTTTTACTTTTGGTCTATGTGTCTTTACAGGTGAGTTTATTGCAAGCAGCATATAGTTGAATGATGTTTTTAAAATTCATTCCACCAATCTGTATCTTTTAAGTGGAGCTCTTAATCCATTTATGTTCAGCATTAAATTGATATGTGAGGTTTTGATCCTGTTACATTGTGAATTGTTTTCTAGTTGTTTTATAAATTTGTTGTTTCTTTTTCTTTGTCTGTCTTTTGGCTTGACGGAATTCTGTCGTGTTGCCATTTGATTCCTTTATTTTTCTTTTTTTTGAGTTTGTTTTATAAAATCTTTAACTTTTTTTTTTTTTACTTGTGCTGTCATGGTGGTGAATGTCAACCTTTCATTACCACGTTTAGGTCTCCTTTGAGCATTTCTTATAGGGCTGGTTTGGTGGTGATAAATTTTCTCAGGGAAAGACTTTTTCTGGGAAAGAATTTCTCCATTTATGAAGCTTAATCTTGCTGGACATAAAATTCCTGGCTAAGGGGAGGAGCCAAGATGGCTGAATAGGAACAGCTCCGGTCTACAGCTCCTAGCGTGAGCAACACAGAAGACAGGTGCTTTCTGCAATTCCAACTGAGGTACCAGGTTCATCTCACTGGGGAGTGCCAGACAGTAGGTGCAGGGCAGTGGGTGCAGTGCACTGTGTGCGAGCTGAAGCAGGGCGAGGCATTGCCTCACCCGGGAAGTGCAAGGGGTCAGGGAATTCCCTTTCCTAGTTAAAGAAAAGGGTGACAGATGGCACGTGGAAAATCAGGTCACTCCCACCCTAATACTGAGCTTTTCCAACGGGCTTAAAAAACAGCACACCAGGAGATTATATCCCGCACCTGGCTCGGAGGGTCCTATGCCCATGGAGTCTTGCTCATTGCTAGCACAGCAGTCCAAGATCAAACTGCAAGGCGGCCGCGAGGCTGGGGGAGGGGTGCCCGCCATTGCTGAGTTAGTTGTTTGATTAGGTAAACAAAGCAGCCGGCCGGGAAGCTCGAACTGGGTGGAGCCCACCACAGCTCAAGGAGGCCTGCCTGCCTTTGTAGGCTGCACCTCTAGGGGCAAGGCACAGACAAACAAAAAGACACCAGTAACCTCTGCAGACTTAAATGTCACTCTCTGACAGCTTTGAAGAGAGTAGTGGTTCTCCCAGCATGCAGCTTGAGATCTGAGAACAGGCAGACTGCCTCAAGTGGGTCCCTGACGGCCAAGTAGCCTAACTGGGAGGCACCCCCCAGTAGGGGCGGACTGACACCTCACACGGCCGGGTACTCCTCTGAGACAAAACTTCCAGAGGAACAATCAGGCAGCAGCATTTGTGGTTCACCAATATCCGCTGTTCTGCAGCCACTGCTGCCAATACCCAGGCAAACAGGGTCTGGAGTGGACCTCTAGCAAACTCCAACAGACCTGCAGCTGAGGGTCCTGTCTGTTAGAAGGGAAACTAACAAACAGAAAGGACATCCACACCAAAACCCCATCTGTACGTCACCATCATCAAAGACCAAAGGTAGATAAAACCACAAAGATGGGAATAAAACAGAGCAGAAAAACTGGAAATTCTAAAAATCAGAGCGCCTCTCCTCCTCCAAAGGAACGCAGCTCCTCACCAGCAAAAGAACAAAGCTGGACAGAGAATGAGTTTGACGAGTTGAGAGAAGAAGGCTTCAGATGATCAAACTACTCCGAGCTACAGGAGGAAATTCGAACCAATGGCAAAGAAGTTAAAAGCTTTGAAAAAAAATTAGATGAATGGATAACTAGAATAACCAATGCAGAGAAGTCCTTAAAGGACCTGATGGAGCTGAAAACCAAGGCACGAGAGCTACGTGACAAATGCAGAAGCCTCAGTAGCCGATGCAATCAACTGGAAGAAAGGGTATCAGTGATGGAAGATGAAATGAAGCGAGAAGAGAAGTTTAGAGAAAAAAGAATAAAAAGAAACGAACAAAGCCTCTAAGAAATATGGGACTATGTGAAAAGACCAAATCTATGTCTGATTGGTGTACCTGAAAGTGACAGGGAGAATGGAACCAAGTTGGAAAACACTCTGCAGGATATTATCCAGGAGAAATTCCCCAATCTAGCAAGGCAGGTCAACATTCAAATTCAGGAAATACAGAGAACACCACAAAGATACTCCTCGAGAAGAGCAACTCCAAGACACATAATTGTCAGATTCACCAAAGTTGAAATGAAGGAAAAAATGTTAGGGGCAGCCAGAGAGAAAGGTCGGGTTACCCACAAAGGGAAGCCCATCAGACTAACAGCTGATCTCTCGGCAGAAACTCTACAAGCCAGAAGAGAGTGGGGACCAATATTCAACATTCTTAAAGAAAAGAATTTTCAACCCAGAATTTCATATCCTACCAAACTAAGCTTCATAAGTGAAGGAGAAGTAAAATACTTTACAGACAAGCAAATGCTGAGAGATTTTGTCACCACCAGGCCTGCCCTAAAAGAGCTCCTGAAGGAAGCACTAAACATGGAAAGGAACCACCGGTACCAGCCACTGCAAAAACATGCCAAATTGTAAAGACCATCAAGGCTAGGAAGAAACTGCATCAACTAACGAGCAAAATAACCAGCTAACATCATAATGACAGGATCAAATTCACACATAACAATATTAACTTTAAATGTAAATGGGCTAAATGCTCCAATTAAACGACACAGACTGGCAAATTGGATAAAGAGTCAAGACCCATAAGTGTGCTGTATTCAGGAAACCCATCTCACGTGCAGAGACACACATAGGCTCAAAATAAAGGCATGGAGGAAGATCTACCAAGCAAATGGAAAACAAAAAAAGGCAGGGGTTGCAATCCTAGTCTCTGATAAAACAGACTTTAAACCAAGAAAGATCAAAAGAGACAAAGAAGGCCATTACATAATGGTAAAGGGATCAATTCAACAAGAAGAGCTAACTATCCTAAATATATATGCACCCAATACAGGAGCACCCAGATTCATAAAGCAAGTCCTGAGTGACCTACAAAGAGACTTAGACTCCCACACAATAATAATGGGAGACTTTAACACCCCACTGTCAACATTAGACAGATCAACGAGACAGAAAGTTAACAAGGATACCCAGCAATTGAACTCAGCTCTGCACCAAGCAGACCTAATAGACATCTACAGAACTCTCCACCCCAAATCAACAGAATATACATTCTTTTCAGCACCACACCACACCTACTCCAAAATTGACCACATAGTTGAAAGTAAAGCACTCCTGAGCAAATGTAAAAGAACAGAAATTATAACAAACTGTTCTCAGACCACAGTGCAATCAAACTAGAACTCAGGATTAAGAAACTCACTCAAAACCACTCAATTACATGGAAACTGAACAACCTGCTCCTGAATGACTATTGGGTACATAATGAAATGAAGGCAGAAATAAAGATGTTCTTTGAAACCAATGAGAACAAAGACACAACATACCAGAATCTCTGGGACACATTCAAAGCAGTTTGTAGAGGGAAATTTATAGCACTAAATGCCCATAAGAGAAAGCAGGAAAGATCTAAAATTGACACCCTAACATCACAATTAAAAGAACTAGAAAAGCAAGAGCAAACACATTCAAAAGCTAGCAGAAGGCAAGAAATAACTAAGATCAGAGCAGAACTGAAGGAAATAGAGACACAAAAAACCCTTCAAAAAATTAATGAATCCAGGAACTTGTTTTTTGAAAAGATCAACAAAATTGATAGACCACTAGCAAGATTAATAAAGAAGAAAAGAGAGAAGAATCAAGTAGAGGCAATAAAAAATGATAAAGGGGATATCACCACCGATCCCACAGAAATACAAACTACAATCGGAGAATACTATAAACACCTCTATGCAAATAAACTAGAAAATCTAGAAGAAATGGATAAATTCCTCGACACATACATCCTCCCAAGACTAAACCAGGAAGAAGTTGAATCTCTGAATAGACCAATAACAGGCTCTGAAATTGAGGCAATAATCAATAGCCTACCAACCAAAAAAAGTCCAGGACCAGATGGATTCACAGCCGAATTCTACCAGAGGTACAAAGAGGAGCTGGTACCATTCCTTCTGAAACTATTCCAATCAATAGAAAAAGAGGGAATCCTCCCTAACTCATCTTATGAGTCCAGCATCATCCTGATACCAAAGCCTGGCAGAGACACAACCAAAAAAGAGAATTTTAGACCAATATCCTTGATAAACATTGATGCAAAAATCCTCA